>NW_027662925.1:55283-67783 GCF_963989245.1 Nansenia antarctica
ACGTGTACACACACATACACAAACACACACATAGAATACGCGTATGCACGTGTACACACACATATACACACACACAAACAACACACACACACACAGTCTCATTTAATTAATGCAAATGTTTGCTTTGCATGGCTGGCTTTACCGTGTGTGTGAAGGGATGTTTGTTTGCCTGCCTGAGGCCTGTTTCCCAGGCCTGTGTGTGTGTGTGTGTGTGTGTTTCCCAGGCCTGTGTGTGTGAGAGAACGACAGGTTTCAACAGAGGACAATCTGCCCCGTCTAATCAGTGTGTGTATTGCACTTATACACCGAGGCTGTTCCTGTAGGTCAAGTTCACAGATGATGATGGGATAATAGGCGACTAGGCCCACACATGCAGCAACAACAATGGGAGCCAAGCAGCAGCAGCAGCCATGTTGTGCCAGAGATCTCACCATGCATCAGCCATTACAGCGGACAGGTAGAGTCGCTGTGCCAATGTTAACTCTCGGTCTCAGACTAGGGTTGCCAACTGTCCCGGACTAGCCGGGATGTCCTGTATTTTGGGATGGATGTATTTACAGGACCTACCTTGTCCCGTATATGATCCTCCAATCACAAGTCTCTCATGTGTATGTACTGCGTAATCAATCAATCAATCAATCAATCAAACTTTACTTATATATCAATCAATCAATCAATCAATAAAACTTTACTTATATAGCACAAGTCGTGCATTGAATGCAACTCCAAGTGCTGGACATAAAAACAATAGTAAAGAAACCACAATACAATAAAACAAGAGGTAGGAGATAAGAACAATAGACATAGTAATAAAACTAATTCCAAAATGTGCCAATTCCTGCAGCCTACCCCCCCCTCTCCACCTGCCCAGTGTCTATTGCCCCGTGTTTGTTAGTGAGACGGTTGTCAACCCTAACTCAACAACCTCTGTCTCTGTTCCTCTGAGCCACAAAGCAGAGAGGGAAGCTCAACATCCTCGCACGGAAAAAGACCCAAACACCCGTAACAGAAAAACACAAGGACTAAACGCAGAACACGCTGACAGCAGGCGTTGAAATAGTAGCAGGGAACCGTTTAAAAAGGTTTACACCATCAAAGGAAAGGCACCAGAGAGTCCAGGAGAGGAAACCCAGGCACCTCTTGGCTTGGCCGGGCCTCGCTGACAGCTACCAGACTCCCTGTTCTCTGGCCTGACAGTCCGGTACGTTCCGTTCCCTCACTGTCGAGGACACCCCCCCCCCCCTCTCTCATCATCCCCAGGTAGGACAAAGTGCTTTCTGTGGTGAAATAATAATACAAGCAGCCAATCGAAGTACTGTTGCTAGGTAAACATCACATAAAAACAGTTGGAATGCTCGCTAGGTGGTCAGTGTCTCCGGAATGCTTTGGCAGTTGGTCGGTTCTGGAACGTTTCTCTGGCAGCAGGTGAGGTGTGATGTGAGGACAGCTCCACAAAATGGCCGCCCAAATCTCTGAACTCCTCGGGTTTAGTCTAAACGATGCCACTGCCATGCCTCAGCGCTAACAAAGTGTATCGGAGAAGTAAGACGTTATCTTGAGGGGAAAGATTCGCCTGAGGGGATTTCGGTTAGCGATAGCATCTTAGTTTCAAGAAGACGCAGTGTGACACAGGATCACAGAGCGCGACTAGTCTGTTGTCTGGTATCTCGGGATGCCACCAGCACACACACACACACACACACACACGCCCAGACATACAGCTCAAACTCCACTCGCCGTTGATCGACAGCCAACAAAACCCTCATCCTAGATCGCACCCGGGAATCAGATAAGAAGTCACCTGCTCGGAGCAGCCGATGAAAAGAACCATTCTTGGAGTTTTTTGTTGTTGTTGTCTTTCAAGATTATCGCAGGTGACAAACAAAAACGCCATTTCATACTTCTCATCTCCTGTGAGACTCCTTTGTGCTTTATCTAACCCCTGCCTACAGCTTCATCTAACCCCTGCCTAGAGCAGACAGGAGGTCAAGCTCATGAGGGATGGAGGTTATAGCCAAGCAACTCCGGAGGCTTGTTTTAGAAGATAGAAGAACAAAGAAACAAACAAGAGAAACAGGTTAGTTAGTTTGTGTCGTGTCTGCCAGACAGCGGAAAGATGGAAGGGAGGATAGCGGAGACCAGAGACAGAGTGTCAGGGAGGGTGGGGGGAAAGCCTTAACTCCACTACTACACACATCCTGCCTGGTGACAGATGCGGCCATCGGAAGCCGTCCCGGGAGCATTTATAAACAATGATGTCATGTCCCAAACCCGTGTCACCTCAAGTTCAACCTGACTCGGTCAAAGCGGCTACTTTTGTACACCAGACACAATCTCTCTCTGACGCTCCCACAATCCCCTCTGGGACCCTATTGTTCCCCCTGACAACACGATTCTTCTAATAGAAATCGGAGCGGCGCCGAGCTAAAGATAGAATCACAACACAACACAAAGTTTCCATTGTGATGTAACTCCACTTGTCATCACTCCCTGACAAGTACTAAACGTGCTTTACGAGGTACGTGTGTGTATCAGCTCTGTTTCTGTAGAGGCATATTTTGGGATTAATCCCTGGCGGCCAAATGGGTCCTGAGTAACGTTGCTGCGAGGCGCCGCTGTGAGAGATGAAGTGAAAACAGCTGCTGCTGCTGTGGACTACAAACAGTCCCAGAGGCAACGCACTGAGACAGAGACAGAGAGAGAGAGAGAGAGAGAGAGAGAGAGAGAGAGAGAGAGAGAGAGAGAGAGAGAGAGAGAGAGAGAGAGAGAGAGAGAGAGAGAGACACACAGAGAAAGAGACAGAGAGAGAGACAGAGAGAGAGACAGAGAGAGAGAGAGAGAGACAGAGAGAGAGAGACAGAGACAGAGACAGAGAGAGACAAAGAGAGAGACAGAGACAGAGACAGAGAGAGAGAGAGAGAGAGAGAGACACACACACAGAGAAAGAGACAGAGAGAGACAGAGAGAGAGAGAGACAGAGAGAGAGACAGAGAGAGAGAGAGAGACAGAGAGAGAGAGACAGAGACAGAGAGAGAGACAAAGGCACCTCTGTAACAATAACAGAACCGTGTTTCATATCTGCTGCTGCCGTACTCATTACATCACCACCTACTCCCTCTATGCCTAACTACAAACTACAAAGAACTATGAAAGAGCTACTAATAAACTACAAATGAACTACAAAGAATTACAAATGAACTACAGAGAACTACAAATGAACTACAAAAGAACTGCAAAAGACGCACAATCCGGCCAACCCCCTAAGCCACAGTGACTGTAATATAATAACAATAATAATAATAATACGCCATTTAGTTGACGCTTTTATCCAAAGCGACTTACATTGAAGTGAGTGTATACATTTTCCAGTATATATGTTCCCAGCGGGAATTGAACCCACAACCTAAGCGTGGAGGGGTAATGTTGACCTGACCACAGACCACAGGCTGAGCATCATTCATGATGGAGGGAGTGATGGAGGGAGTGGGGGAGGGAGGGGAGAGAGTCTGAGTTGCCAGATCATTAAACAACACCAGTAATGACCACACATCTAAATGCGTCCTCAGTTAGAAGTCCAGGCTCTCTGAGGGAACAGACACAACCTGGAGGCATGTCAATATTTAGATTGGCATTGGCCTTGGCCCTCCCTCCTCCCTCCCTCCTCCTCCCACCTCCCTCCCTCCCTACACTCAGCAGCCTCCCCCCCACCTCCCTCCCTCCTCCTCCCACCCTCCCTCCCTCCCTCCCTACACTTAGCAGCCTCCCACCTCTCTCCCTCCCTCCCTCCCTCCCTACACTTAGCAGCCTCCCACCTCTCTCCCTCTCTCCCTCCCTCCCTCCCTATGCTCAGCAGCCTCCCTCCCTCCCTACACTTAGCAGCCTCCCACCTCCCTCCCTCCTCCCTCCCTCCCTCCCTCCCTCCCATCAGCCTCATCTCTCCACCCTGCAGCTACAGAGACCCATTAGGGGGTTACTCATCAGGGAGGAGAGGAGAGGAGGAACGAGGGGAGGGGAGGAGGGGGGAGAGGGGAGGGGGGGGAGAGGGGGGAGGAGGGGTGGTGCAGGGTACAGTGAGGGGAGGAGGGGAGGGGAGGGGAGGGGAGGAGGGGGGAGGAGGGGAGGGGAGGGGAGGGGAGGAGGGGAGGGGAGGGGAGGAGTGGGGAGGAGGGGTGGTGCAGGGTACAGCTCATCGCTCCGGGGGAGGAATCATTCAGTCCTCTCGTGACACCACACACACACACACACACACACGTGTTCACACACACAAACTATCACTCTCACACACACACACACACACTCCCACACACACACACGTGTTCACACACACACACACACACACACACACACACTCACACGCACACACACGTGTTCACACACACACAAACTATCACTCCCACACACACCTACACTCCCACACACACACACACACACACACACACACACACTCTCTCTCACACACTCACTCACTCCCACACACACACACACACACACTCACACAAACTATCACTCTCACACACACACACACACACACACACACACACACTCACTCACTCTCTCACACACCCACCTACACTCCCACACACACACACACTCTCTCTCATGCACAGACTCACTCACTCACTCTCACTCACTCACACACAGTCACACTCGTCATCTGAGCCATGATGACAGGGTTTGATAGACATGCAGACACACACAGCTTCCTGGTCTACAGACACTTGTAGTCTGTAGATGCTCTCATGACCCCCCCCATATGACTCACAGTAAGGAGTGAAAGTCAGATCTAAAAGTTACTCGCACACCTCACCCAGACTCATCCTAACAGTGATAAGGAATGACATATCTGGTATATCCTAACTGAGGTAGATTCGCTACTAATAAAACATCTTCTGGACCGTTTGTGATGGAGACTGACTGTAACTTTGGTTGGAAGGTTTTCTCACAGATGATGAATAAACATCTTAAGTCCTGCCTGAGGCTATACGACTTTCAGCTTTCGTCCTGACATGAATCACCAGATATGAAACACATGGATGTGCCTAGCAGGAGCAGCTAGCAGCTCAGATTTAAACAAAGCCTGAATGTAGCAGGAGCAGCTAGCAGCTCAGATAGAAACATAGTCTGAATGTAGCAGGAGCAGATAGCAGCTCAGATAGAAACATAGCCTGAATGTAGCAGGAGCAGATAGGAGCTCAGATATAAACATAGCCTGAATGGAGCAGAGAAGAACAGGCAGAAATGCAGGGCGGTGCATTAGGGGACCCTGACAAGACTGTTCTCATTACCTCAGGAAATCTACAGCAGCCAGACACAGAACCAGAACCAGACACAGAACCAGACACAGAACCAGAACCAGAACCAGACACAGAACCAGACACAGACACAGAACTCAGACCTCAGAACAGAGGGAGACACAAAACTAGACACAGGCATTTAATTGGTCACCTCAGAGAGCAGGGAGACCCAGAACCACACAGAACCAGACACAGACAGAGACAGACATGTCACCTGAGAGAGCAGGGCGACCCAGAACCCCACAGAACCAGACATTTCATTTGTCACCTCAGAGAGGTGGGAGAACCAGACAGGCATTTCATTTGTCACCTCAGAACGGAGGGAGACACAGAACCAGACATTTGTAACCTGAGAGAGCAGGGAGACACAGAACCAGACAGAACCAGACATTTGTCACCCGAGAGATCCGGGAGACACAGAACCAGACATTTCATTTGTCACCTCAGAACGGAGGGAGACACAGAACCAGACAGAACCAGACATTCGTAACCTGAGAGATCCGGGAGACACAGAACCAGACATTTCATTTGTCACCTCAGAATGGAGGGAGACACAGACCCACACAGAACCAGACACAGAACCAGACACAGAACCAGACACAGAACTAGACATTTGTCACCTCAGAGCAGGGAGACCCAGACACACACGCAACTTCCTGGTTAGCAGACTCTCTGGGGGCGTGTTGGGGTCCTCCCCCTCCACTGACTCATCACCACGGCAACACGCACCCAGACAGACAGCTCCTAACAGGCTCTCACTGCGCCCCCCCCCGCATGCTTTAATAACCCCCCCACCCCCCCACCTCACGACCAGGATAGACTCAACAACTACACAACCGCTACATAAACAGATGTTCCTGTGTTGATGTAAACACACACCCGACTGCATAACAGCTTCATACTAGCTTATCCTGATGTGGTTTAGAAAATGTAAGGATACTGGGTGGTAGAACGCACATATCTAGGAAAAGTCATGAAAGGAGGGTCCTGAAATTTGATCGAGTGCAAAGATATAAAACATTTTCTTTACTCACAGGGGTCAAATGACCCCACCCATGGATGTTCTAGTGTTAATGACCCCACCCATGGCTGTTCTAGTGTTAGTTAAAAAGTTAAAAAGTAAAGTAAAAGTCATGTCAAAGTCATCATAGAGTCAGAGTTTCCTACATGGGCTCAATGTAAAAACTCACAATCCAACAACCCCCCCCCGCCCCCAACCCCCCATCAGTGTGGTTACTGGAACATCAGAGAGAGACGATTTCTCCCCCTCCTCCCCAGGCACAACACCCCTCCTACCCCCTCTCCCTCCCTGTACCCCCCCCCTCTCCCTCCCTGTACCCCCCCCTCTCCCTCCCTGTACACCCCCCCCCCTCCCTCCCTGTACACCCCCCCCCTCCCTCCCTGTACCCCCCCCTCTCCCTCCCTGTTCACAGCCCTCCTCCTCCCCCTTCCCCCTGTACACACTCTCCCCCCCCCTCCACCCCTGTACACGTCTCCTCCCCCCCTCTCCCTCCCTGTACACACTCTCCCCCCCCTCCACCCCTGTACACATCTCTCCCCCCTCCCTCCCTGTACACAGCCCTCCTCCCCCTTCCCCCTGTACACATCTCTCCCCCCTCCCTCCCTGTACACAGCCCTCCTCCCCCTTCCCCCTGTACACACTCCCCCCCCCCCCTCCACCCCTGTACACGTCTCCTCCCCCCCTCTCCCTCCCTGTACACCCCCCCCCCCCCCCCCCTTGTACACAGCCCTCCCTGTGCTCGTTGATTAGCAGATCCCACAGCGGCGGCTCGTGTGTCAGTAATAAACCTCATCAGGGGGTAATAAACTTCATCGGGGCCGCGGGGGGGGAGGGGGGGGAGTAATCAGGCGAAAATAATACCACAGCTGCCGCTGCACACCCTTGATCCTGCAGGCACTTCAGACAGGAAGTGCTTTAATCAGGGACTTCCTGTGTGGCTCGCGGCTCTGCGAAAGTAAGGGGAGCTTGTTTTGTCTGAGAGCGGAGAGGGAGAGGCAGAGGGAGAGAGAGAGAGAGAGAGGGAGAGAGAGAGGGAGAGAGTAATGCATTAAGCAGCTGTTGCTTGGGGCTGACAGTCGCAGCTGGAGGCTTAGCGCAGGGGAGAGAGAGGCCATGCATGCAGAGAGAGGTGTAGAGTTAGACCATGCATGCAGAGAGAGGTGTAGAGTTAGACCATGCATGTAGAGATAGATGTAGAGCTAGACCATGCATGTAGAGAGATGTGTAGAGTTAGACCATGCATGTAGAGAGGTGTAGAGCTAGACCATGCATGTAGAGAGATGTAGAGCTAGACCATGCATGTAGAGAGAGGTGTAGAGTTAGACCATGCATGTAGAGAGATGTGTAGAGTTAGACCATGCATGTAGAGAGGTGTAGAGTTAGACCATGCATGTAGAGAGAGGTGTAGAGTTAGACCATGCATGTAGAGAGAGATGTAGAGTTAGACCATGCATGTAGAGAGAGGTGTAGAGCTAGACCATGCATGTAGAGAGGTGTAGAGTTAGACCATGCATGTAGAGAGAGGTGTAGAGTTAGACCATGCATGTAGAGAGAGGTGTAGAGCTAGACCATGCATGTAGAGAGAGATGTAGAGTTAGACCATGCATGTAGAGAGAGGTGTAGAGTTAGACCATGCATGTAGAGAGAGGTGTAGAGCTAGACCATGCATGTAGAGAGAGGTGTAGAGCTAGACCATGCATGTAGAGAGAGGTGTAGAGCTAGACCATGCATGTAGAGAGAGGTGTAGAGTTAGACCATGCATGTAGAGAGAGATGTAGAGCTAGACCATGCATCTAGAGAGAGATGTAGAGCTAGACCATGCATGTAGAGAGAGGTGTAGAGCTAGACCATGCATGTAGAGAGAGGTGTAGAGTTAGACCATGCATGTAGAGAGAGGTGTAGAGCTAGACCATGCATGTAGAGAGAGGTGTAGAGCTAGACCATGCATGTAGAGAGAGATGTAGAGTTAGACCATGCATGTAGAGAGAGATGTAGAGCTAGACCATGCATGTAGAGAGATGTAGAGTTAGACCATGCATGTAGAGAGATGTAGAGTTAGACCATGCATGTAGAGAGAGGTGTAGAGCTAGACCATGCATGTAGAGAGAGATGTAGAGTTAGACCATGCATGTAGAGAGATGTAGAGCTAGACCATGCATGCAGAGAGAGATGTAGAGTTAGACCATGCATGTAGAGAGAGGTGTAGAGTTAGACCATGCATGTAGAGAGAGATGTAGAGCTAGACCATGCATGTAGAGAGAGGTGTAGAGCTAGACCATGCATGTAGAGAGAGATGTAGAGCTAGACCATGCATGTAGAGAGAGATGTAGAGTTAGACCATGCATCTAGAGAGAGATGTAGAGCTAGACCATGCATGTAGAGAGAGGTGTAGAGCTAGACCATGCATGTAGAGAGAGATGTAGAGTTAGACCATGCATGTAGAGAGAGGTGTAGAGTTAGACCATGCATCCAGAGAGCTGCAGCCAGAGAGAGAGAAGCCAGTAACTTAGGGCTGAGGGCTCAGGGTCAGGGTTAGGGTTAGACAGTCTCCCTGGAGTAACTTAGGGCTGAGGGCCTTACTCAGGGTCAGGGTCAGGGTTAGACAGTCTCCCTGGAGTAACTTAGGGTTAGACAGTCTCCCTGGAGTAACTTAGGGTTACAGTCTCCCTGGAGTAACTTAGGGTTAGACAGTCTCCCTGGAGTAACTTAGGGTTAGACAGTCTCCCTGGAGTAACTTAGGGTTAGACAGTCTCCCTGGAGTAACTTAGGGTTAGACAGTCTCCCTGGAGTAACTTAGGGTTAGACAGTCTCCCTGGAGTAACTTAGGGTTAGACAGTCTCCCTGGAGTAACTTAGGGTTAGACAGTCTCCCTGGAGTAACTTAGGGTTAGACAGTCTCCCTGGAGTAACTTAGGGTTAGACAGTCTCCCTGGAGTAACTTAGGGTTAGACAGTCTCCCTGGAGTAACTTAGGGTTAGACAGTCTCCCTGGAGTAACTTAGGGTTAGACAGTCTCCCTGGAGTAACTTAGGGCTGAGGGCCTTACTCAGGGTTAGGGTTAGACAGTCTCCCTGGAGTAACTTAAGGCTGAGGGCCTTACTCGGGGTTAGGGTTAGGGTTAGACAGTCTCCCTGGAGTAACTTAAGGCTGAGGGCCTTACTCAGGGTCAGGGTTAGGGTTAGACAGTCTCCCTGGAGTAACTTAAGGCTAAGGACTAAGGCGTTTTAGGACTTCTGTGTGTTGACAATAGTTCCCACTCATATTACAGCATATCAGCCGTAACATCATGTTTTCACAGGGCCGTGTGTTGAACGGCGTATCATCTTTCATCATCCTGGTGAAGTGGCTCTGTTGGCAGCACAGTAGTCACGGCTACCAGGACAACAACAATGAGTAATAAACTCACCAGGCGAGCACGGCAGGACAAAAGACGTATTGTGGAGCGAACATGCGCTCGATAAGAGAGATAATAACGGGTGATCCAACCAATGAAACCGGTTTTCATTCACAAAACATTCTGTGACATCGATCGTCCCTTGATCGTTAAAGTACATACGAGTCTTTAGGAATGCAGTACGTCAACGTCAAACCTTCCAGACGAAGTGTCTTCCTCGCTAAGTGAGTCAGGCGTGCACGGTCGATAGCAACCGTCAGATGTTTGGCTAGCAGCACGACCTGTCACTGTCAGAGGAGGGGACAGCTTAGACAGTCCTGCTTTGTCTCAGGACAGAGCACATGTACTGATGTTCAGATAGAGACAAGATAGGAGGGACAGGACACTGCTCTGTTCTCTGTGTGTGTGTGTGTTCTGTGTGTGTGTTCTCTGTGTGTGTGTGTGTGTGTGTGTGTGTGTGTTCTCTGTGTGTGTGTTTGTGTGTGTATTCTGTGTGTGTGTGTGTGTGTGTGTGTTTGTGTATTCTCTGTGTGTGTGTGTGTGTGTGTGTGTTTTCTGTGTGTGTGTGTGTGTTTGTGTGTGTGCTGATAACACAACCTCAGCCTCACACCCTGAGAAGTCTTATCTTATCCAGCGAGGTCATGTCCATGTCCTTGTCACGTCTCTCTCTCTCTCTCTCCCTCCCTCTCTCCCTCCCTCCCTCTCTCTCTCCCTCTCTCTCTCCCTCTCTCTCCCTCTCTCCCCCTCTTTCTCTCTCTCTCCCTCCCCCTCTCACAGTAGAGGCAATAGTGCGAAGGTTGTCCACACTTTCGTGCCGTGTGTGTCTCTGTGTCTCTGTGTGTGTGTGTAGCTACTGTAGCTCTCGAGAAATCACAGAGTCTTCTCCGTCTGTATCGATGGCGGAGGAATGTCAACAGGGAACAGCACATGCCGGCCGGTGTCTCTGAGATCTGATCTGAGGCCTGATCTCACTGTACAACCTCCTGCTCTGACAGAGAGAGGAACACACTCATCCCTCATCACCTCATATCTGACTCCACGCCGTGGTATTTCTCCGCGCGGTGTAATGTCGGCCGTATGACGGTGTGCTCCCGCAGGGACATGGCGTCCGATCCGTTGACCTTTCAACTTGTGTACCAGTTTACTCTCTCTCTCTCTCTCTCTCCCCTGGGGGATTCTCCTCCCAACCCTCCGTCTGGAAGCTAGAGAGCTAAACGATGTGATTTTTCTCTCATTTCCTTGTTTATATCAAAGCAGTCTCTTTCTCAGAACAGCTCACCCACCGGGCGAACACTCACATTTCTCTGAATTCTCTCCTGGCAGAAACACCGGCCCCGCTAGGTTCTGTTGACCGTCAACACGGCCATGCGGCCATGCGGGAGCCGGTCTCTCTCACGTGGAGCTGCTGCATGCTCGCCAATGCGCTGCTGCATGACCTCCAGTAGCACTGCAGTAGTAGTAGACGTAGCTCTGTCTCACGTGTGTCATCACACACAGACAGCCGGAACAGAGGCTAGACCAGGGAGGCTGGGGGGAGGTAGAACAGAGAGATGACCAGGGGAGGCTGGGTGGAGGGAGAACAGAGGACAGACCAGGGAGGCTGGGTGGATGAGAACAGAGAGATGACCAGGGGAGGCTGGGTGGAGGGAGAACAGAGGCCAGACCAGGGGAGGCTGGGGGGAGGCAGAACAGAGGCTAGACCAGGGAGGCTGGGGGAGGCTGGGGGGAGGTAGAACAGGGGAGGCTGGGTGGAGGTAGAACAGAGGCCAGACCAGGGGAGGCTGGGTGGAGGTAGACCAGGGGAGGCTGGGGGGAGGGAGACCAGGGGAGGCTGGGGGGAGGGAGACCAGGGGAGGCTGGGGGGAGGGAGACCAGGGGAGGGAGACCAGGGGAGGCTGGGTGGAGGGAGACCAGGGGAGGCTGGGTGGAGGGAGACCAGGGGCCTCATTTATAAAGCTTGCGTACGCACACTAGGGTGCGTAAGCAAATTTTCCCGCAATTTTGGGATTTATAAAAACTGCGCACCTCTAGGCAGCACAAGACATAAGGCAATAGGCATAATACAAGATAAAGGTGACAATATTACAGCTAAGACAGGATACACTAGTGATGCAACTAGTAATAATAGATAGTTCAGTAATCTGTGCGCTTAAAGTTTTTGTAGTCCGTATACATAGGGATGGGGTGTAGGCCTACTTGGGGATGATAGTCAATTGTCTACAGTGGGCCTGTTCATGTTCTTCACTGTATGGATATTGCAATCATTGGACTTATCGGGAACGTTACCCTTATGAAGACGTACATTACTGTGAAGTCAATGCGGACGGTGGTCAACCTCGCGCTACGTGCAATTAATATTTATGTAAAAAGTTAATATATTTGCATGAATATCAATATGATATGTACAGTAAAGATATATGTATATAGTGTGATGCGTACAGGACAAGGACGAATAAGATATGTGCAGTGTGCACGTATCCTTTGTGTGCACTCCTTCATAATACGTGAGAGGCAATATTTCTTATGTCGGTGGAAATGGTATCCATTTCAAAGCGTTTCTCCTCTTTCATCCTTCTGCCAGCGGAGTCGCAGTTGCTCATTTCTCCAGTTACTATGCGTACGCATGGGTCCCAGTGTGCTTAGAGGTGCGCACAGTTTCACGCCAAGTTCCGTTTTTATAAATCCCAAATTTGCGGGAAAATTTCCGTACGCATGTACGTACGCATGTACGTACGCAAGTCACAATCAGATTCTAACCTTTCTATTATGGGCAAGACCAAAAAGGTTTATAAG
>NW_027662925.1:72783-80283 GCF_963989245.1 Nansenia antarctica
CTGTCTGAAGAGAGATGAACTACATGTCTGTCTGTCTGTCTGTCTGTCTGTCTGTTTGAAGAGAGATGAACTACCTGTCTGTCTGTCTGTCTGTCTGTCTGTCTGAAGAGAGATGAACTACCTGCTGTCTGTCTGTCTGTCTGTCTGTCTGAAGAGAGATGAACTACCTGCTGTCTGTCTGTCTGTCTGAAGAGAGATGAACTACCTCTCTGTCTGTCTGAAGAGAGATGAACTACCTGTCTGTCTGTCTGTCTGTCTGTCTGTAGAGAGATGAACTACCTGTCTGTCTGTCTGTCTGAAGAGAGATGAACTACCTGCTGTCTGTCTGTCTGTCTGAAGAGAGATGAACTACCTGCTGTCTGTCTGTCTGTCTGTCTGAAGAGAGATGAACTACCTGTCTGTCTGAAGAGAGATGAACTACATGTCTGTCTGTCTGTCTGTCTGTCTGTCTGTTTGAAGAGAGATGAACTACCTGTCTGTCTGTCTGTCTGTCTGTCTGTCTGTTTGAAGAGAGATGAACTACCTGTCTGTCTGTCTGTCTGAAGAGAGATTAACTACCTGTCTGTCTGTCTGTAGAGAGATGAACTACCTGTCTATCTGTCTGAAGAGAGATGAACTACCTGTCTGTCTGTCTGTCTGTCTGAAGAGAGATGAACTACCTGTCTGTCTGTCTGTCTGTCTGAAGAGAGATGAACTACCTGCTGTCTGTCTGTCTGTCTGTCTGTCTGAAGAGATGAACTACATGTCTGTCTGTCTGTCTGTGTTAAGAGAGATGAACTGTCTGTCTGTCTGTCTGTCTGAAGAGAGATGAACTACCTGTCTGTCTGTCTGTCTGTCTGAAGAGAGATGAACTACCTGTCTGTCTGTCTGTCTGAAGAGAGATGAACTACCTGCTGTCTGTCTGTCTGTCTGTCTGAAGAGAGAAGAACTACCTGCTGTCTGTCTGTTTGAAGAGAGATGAACTACCTGTCTGTCTGAAGAGAGATGAACTACCTGTCTGTCTGTCTGTCTGAAGAGAGATGAACTACCTGTCTGTCTGTCTGTCTGTAGAGAGATGAACTACCTGCTGTCTGTCTGTCTGAAGAGAGATGAACAACCTGCTGTCTGTCTGTCTGTCTGTCTGTCTGTCTGTCTGAAGAGAGATTAACTACCTGTCTGTCTGTCTGTAGAGAGATGAACTACCTGTCTGTCTGTCTGTCTGTCTGAAGAGAGATGAACTACCTGTCTGTCTGTCTGTCTGTCTGAAGAGAGATGAACTACCTGTCTGTCTGTCTGTCTGAAGAGAGATGAACAACCTGCTGTCTGTCTGTCTGAAGAGAGATGAACAACCTGCTGTCTGTCTGTCTGTCTGTCTGTCTGTCTGAAGAGAGATGAACAACCTGCTGTCTGTCTGTCTGAAGAGAGATGAACAACCTGCTGTCTGTCTGTCTGTCTGTCTGTCTGTCTGAAGAGAGATGAACTACCTGCTGTCTGTCTGTCTGTCTGAAGAGAGATGAACAACCTGCTGTCTGTCTGTCTGTCTGTCTGAAGAGAGATGAACTACCTGCTGTCTGTCTGTCTGTCTGTCTGAAGAGAGATGAACTACCTGTCTGTCTGTCTGTCTGTCTGTCTGTCTGTCTGTCTGAAGAGAGATTAACTACATGTCTGTCTGTCTGTCTGTCTGAAGAGAGATGAACTACCTGTCTGTCTGTCTGAAGAGAGATTAACTACATGTCTGTCTGTCTGTCTGTCTGTAGAGAGATGAACTACCTGCTGTCTGTCTGTCTGTCTGTCTGAAGAGAGATGAACTACCTGTCTGTCTGTCTGAAGAGAGATGAACTACCTGTCTGTCTGAAGAGAAATGAACTACCTGTCTGTCTGTCTGTCTGTCTGTCTGTCTGAAGAGAGATGAACTACCTGTCTGTCTGAAGAGAAATGAACTACCTGTCTGTCTGTCTGTCTGTCGGTCTGTCTGAAGAGAGATGAACTACCTGTCTGTCTGTCTGTCTGTCTGAAGACCCATGTTCTACACACGGGTTTACTGTGTGTGTTAGAGAGTTTTGTTATTGAAGGAGAGAGAGTGTGTGTGTGTGTGTGTGTGGAGAGTGTAGTTATTGTAGGAGAGAGTGTGTGTGTGTGTGTGTGTGGAGAGTATAGTTATTGTTGGAGAGAGAGTGTGTGTTTGTTATTGTAGGAGAGTGAGTTGTGTAAGTTATATAACAGTTACGTGGTTGTTGTCTCTGTGTCACCTGTAGCCCGGTGAGACGGGGGTGAGTCAGGGAGGGTGAGACAGGGCGCCACCACTCTTCCTCTCTTGTTTGTCCTCGTACGGCCTAAAGAGGCCTTAGAGAGGCGTGGCCTTAGAGAGGCGTGGCCTTAGAGAGGCGTGGCGTTTGGCGAAGGGGCGACTCCAGTGTTGTTGGCAGAAGGAGACCCGGTCACAGGGTGGTGCGAAGGTGAAGTGAGTGTGTGTGTGTGTGTGTGTGTGTGTGTGAGTGTGCTGCAGAGTGTCCTGTTAGGCCCTGGGTGGGGGAGGGAGGGAGGGAGGAGGAGGGTGTTGAGTAACACAGTGAGTAACAGCGTGGAGAACACCACACCGTGTTCCCTCAGGGCACGGATAAGGTCCAGGCGGCTAGGCTGCTCTCACACAGGGGGGGGGGGGCGGGCGGCTGGGGCGCAGGAGGTAGAGACCGCGTGTAACGGTCGCAAAGTCGGCGGTTCAACCCCGGCTGGCCACGTGTCGAGGTGTCCTTGGGCAAGACACTGAACCCCAAATTGTTCCCAATGAGTGGGCCAGCACCTTGCATGGTAGCTTGCCGCTTGTGTGAATGTGTGTGTGAATGGGTGAATGAGCTTTGGAGCACTTTGGAATAAGGAGCTATATAAGTCAGTCTGTTTACACGCAGCAGGTCAGAGGGAGTGGGTGGGCCCGGGTGAGGGAGAGGGTGAGGGTGAGGGTGAGGGCAGGACACCAGAACCATCTGTCAGAGCCGTGTGAGACTGGAGAGGGAGAGGTGCACTCTGGGAGACTCTGGGAGAGGGAGAGGTGCATTCTGGGAGACTCTGAGAGAGGGAGAGGTGCATTCTGGGAGACTCTGGGAGGGAGAGGTGCACTCTGGGAGAGGGAGAGGTGCATTCTGGGAGACTCTGGGAGAGGGAGAGGTGCTCCCAGCAGGGCTGAGGAAGGGAGGGAGAGAGATGGAGGGAGGAGGGTGTCTTTAGGAAGGAGGGAGAGAGATGGAGGGAGGAGGGTGTGTTTAGGAAGGAGGGAGAGAGATGGAGGGAGGAGGGTGTGTTTAGGAAGGAGGGAGAGAGATGGAGGGAGGAGGGTGTGTTTAGGAAGGAGGGAGAGAGATGGAGGGAGGAGGGTGTGTTTAGGAAGGAGGGAGAGAGATGGAGGGAGGAGGGTGTGTTTAGGAAGGAGGGAGAGAGATGGAGGGAGGAGGGTGTGTTTAGGAAGGAGGGAGAGAGATGGAGGGAGGAGGGTGTGTTTAGGAAGGAGGGAGAGAGATGGAGGGAGGAGGGTGTGTTTAGGAAGGAGGGAGAGAGATGGAGGGAGGAGGGTGTGTTTAGGAAGGAGGGAGAGAGATGGAGGGAGGAGGGTGTGTTTAGGAAGGAGGGAGAGAGATGGAGGGAGGAGGGTGTGTTTAGGAAGGAGGGAGAGAGATGGAGGGAGGAGGGTGTGTTTAGGAAGGAGGGAGAGAGATGGAGGGAGGAGGGTGTGTTTAGGAAGGAGGGAGAGAGATGGAGGGAGGAGGGTGTGTTTAGGAAGGAGGGAGAGAGATGGAGGGAGGAGGGTGTGTTTAGGAAGGAGGGAGAGAGATGGAGGGAGGAGGGTGTGTTTAGGAAGGAGGGAGAGAGATGGAGGGAGGAGGGTGTGTTTAGGAAGGAGGGAGAGAGATGGAGGGAGGAGGGTGTGTTTAGGAAGGAGGGAGAGAGATGGAGGGAGGAGGGTGTGTTTAGGAAGGAGGGAGAGAGATGGAGGGAGGAGGGTGTGTTTAGGAAGGAGGGAGAGAGATGGAGGGAGGAGGGTGTGTTTAGGAAGGAGGGAGAGAGATGGAGGGAGGAGGGTGTGTTTAGGAAGGAGGGAGAGAGATGGAGGGAGGAGGGTGTGTTTAGGAAGGAGGGAGAGAGATGGAGGGAGGAGGGTGTCGTTGGGAGAATCGCTGTGCTGAGCAGAAACTGTGTTCATAAACACCTCAACATCCTGACGCCCTAACGGCCGATCAACACCAGGGTGTGTGTCATCACTCCCACACACACACACACACACACACACACACACACACACACACACAAAGCTGCCCTCCCTTAATTATTGTCTGACTAACACCCTCTCACCTCTCTCACCTCTGACTGCAGGAGAAACACACGACTGTTTATCTTCTGCTGCTGTTATGTAACTACTGTCTTATGAAACAAACCTTCCTGGGTGTGTGAGTGTGTGTGCGTGTGTGTGTGTGTGTGTGAGTGTGTGTGAGTGTGTGTGAGTGTGTGTTTGTGAGTGTGTGTGTGAGTGTGTGTGTGTGTGTGTGTGTCTGTCTGTGTGAGAGACTGTGTGAAAGAGAGTGTGTGTGTGTGTGTGTGAGAGAGAGAGTGTGTGTGTGTGAGAGAGAGTGTGTGTGTGTGAGAGAGAGTGTGTGTGTCTGTCTGTCTGTCTGTCTGTGTGTGTGAGTGTGTGTCTGTCTGTCTGTCTGTCTGTCTGTCTGTCTGTCTGTCTGTCTGTCTGTCTGTCTGTCTGTCTGTCTGTCTGTGCGCGTGCATCTGCATGTTTATTTTCACGGCTGCAAACTCCCACTGCTAGCTGTTTGGTAGTAGTATCGTAGCTCTTAACCGACGTCCGTTCCCGTTAACACAACCTCAAACAGAAACACCCCCCGGCTGACATGTGACATGGTTAACCCTCAGGCAAAACGCTTGATTATTATGAAAGGTAATCACCTTCAATGCGATAAGCACGCTTCGCCTCACAAGCACAACAGGCACAGCAGACTTACCGGAGATGATCTGTACCTCTCGCATGGCGCACAAACCAAACCGCCTCTCCAAACTGTCGTTCCACCCGACCGGCCGGGGTGACACTGATTCAACACGATCACCTTTCACATCAAAGGTGCAGGCGGAGAAAAAAAACTACAACCCAGCGATTCCGCCTTGTGACATAGAAGAAGAAGAAGAAGAAGAAGAAGAGTGTTGTTGTCCTGAAGAGTCTCCTTTGAAGCAGAAGATGAAGAAGAAGAGACAGACAGAAAAGAAGATAAGAGAAAAGAAGAAGGAGAAGAAGAAAGAGATGGAGGGATTAGAACACCACGCTGCCTTCGGGGTTCAAAGGCATCCCCCCCCCCCCCCCCCGTCTTCTGTGTCAGTCCAGCGTGAGGACGCGTCTCTGAGGCTTTGATGTGAGGGAGTGTTGGAGCGCTGGGCTGGAAGAGCATCACGAGGCCTTCGACGGTGTTCTCACCTCGATTCACAGCCATGGGGTGGGGGGGGGAGGACAGGGAGGAGGGGGGGGGAGGGAGGATGGGGTGGGAGGGGGGCCAGAGGCAGGGACAGGGGGTTGAGGACAGGGAGCGGGGCGGATTGATGTAGTGGATATTTTAGTGTTGCGGCCTAACTCCACGCAGCTGTTTGACAATGCAGAGTTGGCCGATGTTCAAAGCCTCTAAACTTACTGTAGAGGAGGTATCTACTGTATGTATGTATGGAGATATCGTACTGTATGTATCATACTGTATGTATGTAAGGCTCTGAGCCCTCCCAAACCACAACACTGAGGTAACCTCATCTGGATGAATGAATAGCTGTTACCTTTCATTCTCACCATCTACCCAACGCTCTCACATTGGCAGACAGTTTGACATGTATTACATTTCAATCCGTTTTTTTTAAATCGGTGATCTCGACTATGGTGTAGATTTCACCAAAGCCACATCGTATCAAATCAAAATCTAATCAAAATGTGATGTGTCACGTACATCACACATGTCATAGTGAAGCGCTTTGGGATCTGCTCCTCACTCGACAACAATCGACGACAATCGACAAAGTACAGTCGTATGAGGGTGCTAATGGCAGTGAAACAGAACCACTATTGTCTGAGTATGAAAGGAAGCCCTAGGGCTCTCTTCAGCTCCACCTCCTGCCAAGCTATGCCCCGGGTTAGCGGGCTAACTGGAGTCAACCTGTTAGACAGAGGAGGTGAGGCCGTGTAGGTTCACAACACACCAGGCCAGTGAGTCTCTGCCTCTGTCTCCCCTGCAGCTCTCTGAAGCTCTTAAATCTGATTAAACAGGACCACAGAGGAACAGGAAGAGGCGACGGGGGGGGTAGGGCTAAACTCTGGGCTAAACCTCCAGGGCAGGATTTGAGTGTACACCCCCCCCTCCCCTCTATCCAGCTCTGGAAGGTCTCAAGTCAAGTTGTTTTTAGTCTGAAGCTGGTTTTGGACAAGGGGAGGGAAAGGGAGGGAGGGATCTTGAACTTGGCCTCATAATTATGATAATCAGTCTCTATTTCTGTAACAGATCCTCATTTCCAGGGACCACACAGATAGGTGGAAAGGCCTTGGGGGGTAGAGGGGAGGAGGGGGGGGCGGCCGGGGGACAATCTTTCAGACTTCCTCCGCGGTCAAACAGCGATGTGTGGTCCTGCTGGGGAAGAGAGAGCTCTCCAGAAGACTTAGGTCGATTATTTATGAAGTTATTCGCCTCCTTGTTGGACCCAGATAGCGTGACCGAGGATAGCGGTGGTCAGAAACTATCCTAACCGACGACGACGTCAGTTATTTTATTCAAACGAGTTCAAAACTCAACTGTGAAAATATTCAAACTGAGGATTCTACAGATGGAACGGAAAAAACGTTCTGAACAGCAATGACCTCATATACTGTCTGCGTTACCTTGACAACCTGTTTTAGATCAGATTAGATTCTAGAACTTTAGTACTATACAACGAAATGCAGTTTAGCATCCAACCAGAAGTGCAAATAGTGATACAAGGGCATGATATAAATAGAACAAGAGGTAGTGATAGATAGGTGACTATGTAATATACAGTATATATATAGGTAGTATTGTAAACATCAGTAGGCTATAGTTTAGACAGTTATGAGAATACAGTTATGAGCTATGTACAGTTATGAGCTATGTACAGTTATGAGCTATATACAGTTATGAGTTATATACAGTTATGAGCTATATACAGTTATGAGCTATGTACAGTTATGAGCTATATAGTTAGGGTTAGGGTACAGTTATGTTTAATTCATTCAATTCTGTCTGTCTATTTGGTTCTAGCTATATAGGATCGCTAATTCAGTGGATTGAAATGTTGAACTCTGGATAGCAACAAGTGAGAATACCACAGAGGACTGTGTCTCTGTGGAAAATATGCCTTGGGGGGCTGGGTGGGTGCAGGGCTGGGAGGGGGGGGGGGGTGCAGGGCGGGGGCAGGGCTGGTTGGCTCTGTCTAGAGAACTGTAAACCAGGACTATAAATCAGCCTCTCATTCCTCTGTTACGAG
>NW_027662925.1:85283-90283 GCF_963989245.1 Nansenia antarctica
AAGGACTTCCTGACCGACCGCCCCCAGAGGGTGCGGGTGGGCCCCCACACCTCCACAGCCCTCAGCCTCAGCACTGGGTCCCCCCAGGGCTGCGTGCTAAGCCCCATCCTCTACAACCTCTACACCTACGACTTCACCCCCGTCCACCCCAGCAACTACATCGTAAAGTTTGCAGACGACACCACCGTGGTGGGATGTATCTCGGGGGGGGACGAGGCGGCGTACAGGGATGAGGTAGAGCAACTGAGCAAGCTGTGCAAGGTTAACAACCTGCTGCTGAACAAGTCAAAGACCCAGGAATTCATCGTAGACTTCAGGAGGAAAAAGTCCGAGATCCAGCCCCTGCTCATCGACGGAGAGAGCGTGGAGAGAGTCTCAACCCTCCGATTCCTGGGACATCACATGCGGGATGACCTGACCTGGAAGGACAACACAAAAGGCACCATCAAGAGGGCACAACAGCGGCTATACACCCTGAGATGCCTCAGGAAGGAACACAACAAGCAGGAGATACTGGTGGCCTTCTACCGCGGCGCAGTGGAGAGCATCCTCACCTACGGCATCTGCAACTGGTTCTCCAGCTGCACAACAGCGGAGAGAAATGCGCTACAGAGAGTAGTGAGAACAGCACAGAAGATCACCGGCGCCCCCCTCCCCTCTCTGGAAGAGCTGTACAACACACGCTGTCTCAGGAAGGCCTCAAAGATCTCCAGGGACCCGACCCACCCTGGGCACGTACACTTTACCAGGCTGCCCTCGAAAAGGAGGTTCTGGACCCTGGCCGCTAAGACAAACAGACTGAAGAACTGCTTCTACCACAGGGCCGTCCAGGCCCTGAACACAGCAAAGACCTAAGTTCTGGGCCCTGGACAGTCTGGACGGATTGTATGGCAGCTGCTGGACTGAAAAAATCAGGTGTAGTGCTGAGGCACAAACATGTACATTTCAAGCCTGTAAACTGTGACACTTTAAATAACGTGAAAAAAATACTATTGTGCAATATGACAACCCTAGTCGACTATCTGTACAGTATAGTACAGTGGATTGTGTACATAGCCTTTATTTATGTAAACCAGCTCCTTCCCTTCTTGTGAAAAAAAATTTTCTAAACGTTTTTTTTTCTTTTTTTTTTCTTTCCTAACACCAGGGGAGCCACCCCTCCTAAATTTCGTTGTTTGGTACCTGTACTGTAGCAATGACAATAAAGTCCATTCATTCATTCATTCATTCAATCATTCATTCATTTACATATACATTTATTTAAATTAGCTGCATAATACTCAGAGCAAATACTGATCCACCATAGGTCAAATGCTTCAGGAGTCAATGTCTGAGTCTTCTTCAACAACATCATGAATACCATTCTTGCATGTAATGCCTTTACAAACTCCACATGCTGAGATGCACTTGACAGCATTTTTCTTGCAGCTGCATCGCCGCTTGCTGCAATCTCCATTACAATTGCAGCTTGTGAACTGGAGTAGCTCGTCGGGAGCCATGGGGTCTAAGGTTGGAACTGGCTCATAACCATGAACACCTAATGTCTATCCATAGTCACTGGGGTCCAGAGACATGCTCTGTAGAAGGATCCAGTCCCGGGTCTGTAGGTAGGCACGGAGAGAATGCTGTGCAGCTGCACCCTCTGTTGGAGGTAGAGTTTCTGGTTTGATCAGCCCAGCCGCTGCCTTTCCCGAGAACATGTTGCATCGAATTGCACCCAGAGTAGTACCTGGCCCATGGTGAATGTACTGGAAGATCCTAGTACCAGCCTGAATCACTGCATCCTTGGTAGCGTGTATGTCAAGGAAGATGTCCATATGTTCGTCGATGTCCCCTGCACAAAACCTGTAAAAGAATGCACTTCAAGGTTTGTTTCAGATATTTCAATATACAAATATTTCATTATGATATAATATTATTATTACCTGTCAAACAGAGTTGTTTTCCCATGGCCAGCGATAGCAGAAACCGTATCACACCCAGTGAAGGCGTGACAAAAGAGCAGGTAGTGTCTCTTTCTATCTGAGAGAGCTTCTCGGATCCTCTTGACATCATAAGAGCCCTTCGATGTGGTTAAGAAGAGTGGGTGGTTGGTGCTTGAGCTATGGTGCACCAGCATTGCCAGCACGTCTGCGTCTTCTGCCCGCAACTGAAAATAGAAGAAGATATGCAATGCATGTTCAACTATGTGAAAATATATAAAAATAGTCAAAACTCTTCTTTTAAAGTAGTCATAGCTAATGCAAGTAAAATACCTACACAAATGTTACTGACCTCAACAAAGCCATCTGTAGCAGCAGCCAATGCCTCTCTCACAATCGAAGTGTCAGCATCATTGTCACTCTGCTCCACGGTGATGTGAATTTTTCTGAATGTTGAAGAGAGGAGGTGAATGAGCTCACTCTTGTTATGAGTGTTGTCCAAGAACTTCGCTCTTGGTGTCCAGTGTATCATATCCGGTCGAATCTGGAGGTCACAGCATGACTTCTTGGTACGTCGGATGTGGTCATGATCTTTTGGCGATCTGTTATAGCCATCAAAGACCACAATGATCCTTTGAGAGTTACGGCCAAGACACTGCACGTAGCTTAGGTAACTGTTGCCAATCTCCTGCCGAGTCTGACCTTGTTCCCACGTCACCATGTAGAGAAGCCATCCGCCATCAACCACCAAAGTGGAGCAGGGTTGGTTAGTGAGTTCAAGTGGATCAGTTAACTCCTTCAGGCTAGTCTTGGAAAAGCCTGCCTTGTTCGCCGTGTTCATTTTCTGATCTTTGTTACTGAAAAGGGACAATGGGACGGGAGTCAGCTCATACTCCAAGCTTGTCTCAACTGTCATATCCCGTTGGGCAAAAATGATCAGTCGGTTGAACAACTTGAGTGAGTCAAGGTGAATCTTCTTCTCGTTGATCTTGGGAATCTTTCTGAGTGATGACAGGGCTTGTACCTTTGACTTCACCTCCATGGTCGATGTCACTGACTGTCCATCCAGCTTAATCTGCATCTCTCTCCCTACTTCAGCTGCTCTCTCAGCATTGACTGGGTCATCTCCTGTGCTTGTGAGTCCTGTAGAGAAAGATACAAGCATCTCCTTGTCTCGATCATGGTCGAATGGGTTGTTCTCCTCAAACCATTGGAGGGCAAGTTCAACTGCTTCAGCATCTCGCTTCATCTGTGTTTTGGCAAGGTCTCTGTGGGGTGGAGCATGTTCCTTGACATCTTCCTCCATGCACTGGTTGACATTGGAGAAGTGACTGAGGGTGAGCACCCAGCACTTGTGGCCAGAATCACTGTTTCTCATCCTCCCTCTGCTCAGTCCACCTTCTGATTTGGCTGCCTTCATTAATGTCTGCTCAATACAGATGTCACACCAGGTGCCAGACCAATCATGGCTGGAGTAACGGACAACATGGTTTCCATGGGCAGTGAAACTTTCTATGGTCTCTTTGTAAGCAGGCAACGTTTCAAGTTCCTTCATAAGTTGACAGTACAGCCGTGCACCTTTGGCATATTGATGATGGCCCGCAGCTGCAAAGATGTCCAGCATCCTGGTAGCAATGCAGGACAGGTGCCCCTTGTGGTCTGCAAGCCGCTCACTTTGGATGAAGGTCTTGATCACATCTACCATGTGGTGGTACTGCACCCAGAGTGTAGGCGTTCTTCCTCCTTCAGCGAGTCTTTTGAAGTTTTCTTCAAACCTATGTTCAAACAGTGCCACTACTGGATCTGTGTGTCGGGCTCCCATCTTACCATCAGCCACCTTCTCCATTAAGGTCCTCATTTCACCAAGCTCCTCCTCAGTGAAGGCATGTTTCATGATGTGCTAATAGATGGCTGCATCAATGAGGAGGTGGGCACGGATTGCCTTGTCAAAACACCCCCCATCCAGGATGTGCTCTTGGTGACAAATAAATGCTTGCAATCAACTCAGAATCATGAAAAATGCCTAGTTTGACCCCTCAAAAGTTACTCAAGTCCAATTTAAGCATTTTCGAATTTTCGAAAATCGGTTATCGGTACCCTAACTTTGAGCAGTTTTTTATGAGGTTTCCCACAGGAGTTGAATTTCAACCTTTTAGGACATGTTATTACACACCTTTAGAAACACATTGGTGAAGAAATTTCTTGGTAACGATTTACTTCGCAGATTGGTCAAATATCTGGTAAAATGCCCTTACTACCAGGCAAAGAACCAGAGAAATGAACATGAACACAAAACAAAAGGTAGGCAATGTGAAAAGGGCAAACCACATTTTCCCAGTTCTGCAGGCTTGTGAAGGGGTCGGAGGTCATCAGGAGGTCATCAGCCACAGGTGTGTGTCATTAGTCCAATCAGCAGGAGCAGCACATCCATGGCCCCGCCCCCTCAGACACTCCACCTCAACAGAGCAAACTGGGGAGGGGCATAACAGCTTCCCCACCCTGTTTGGTAACCGCTCAAACCACTGGGCTAGCTAGCTAGTCTTTACCTTACCTAGTTTAACCAACTTAATAACATTTAAAAATGCACTTTAAGTCAAGCCAAGTTTACATTTGACTTACAAATGTGCCATCTCATGAAAATAACACTGCCACAAAACCCACTAGCCAGCTAGCATCCAAGCTAGCTTAGCTGGCGAACCCCACAAGCCAACCCCAATCAATCATTCAAAACACCATAAAACACCTTTTACATATTCAGGTTAGCTGCCTGAATATGTATCCTAGTCTAACTGTAGAGGTGTTTGTCGACATACCGACTAACCTGAAAGAATAATAGAAATAGGGTTTTTTCACTGTTGATGAATGGAGAGTGGAAGACGTCTAAATGGTCCAGACAGATGAATAAAAGGTTTGTCCTGGGTAGCTACAGCATGTACTGGCTCACAGACAGGCCTGTATTGTCCTGTATGTGCTTTAGTTTAGGAGATAGATTTCTTGTGAAGATAAGTCAAGACAGATACAATTCGGACACAGCTTTGCTCAACACTGACCTGAACTAGTTGATGTAGCAGTTTTGAC
>NW_027662925.1:95283-110283 GCF_963989245.1 Nansenia antarctica
GGGGATATAAGGGAGGACATGAGGGGATATAAGGGAGGACATGAGGGGATATAAGGAGGACATGAGGGGATATAAGGGAGGACATGAGGGGATATAAGGGAGGACATGAGGGGATATAAGGAGGACATGAGGGGATATAAGGGAGGACATGAGGGGATATAAGGAGGACATGAGGGGATATAAGGGAGGACATGAGGGGATATAAGGGAGGACATGAGGGGATATAAGGGAGGACATGAGGGGATATAAGGAGGACATGAGGGGATATAAGTGAGGACATGAGGGGATATAAGGAGGACATGAGGGGATATAAGGGAGGACATGAGGGGATATAAGGAGGACATGAGGGGATATAAGGGAGGACATGAGGGGATATAAGGAGGACATGAGGGGATATAAGGAGGACATGAGGGGATATAAGGAGGACATGAGGGGATATAAGGGAGGACATGAGGGGATATAAGGAGGACATGAGGGGATATAAGGAGGACATGAGGGGATATAAGGAGGACATGAGGGGATATAAGGGAGGACATGAGGGGATATAAGGGAGGACATGAGGGGATATAAGGGAGGACATGAGGGGATATAAGGGAGGACATGAGGGGATATAAGGGAGGACATGAGGGGATATAAGGAGGACATGAGGGGATATAAGGAGGACATGAGGGGATATAAGGGAGGACATGAGGGGATATAAGGAGGACATGAGGGGATATAAGGAGGACATGAGGGGATATAAGGAGGACATGAGGGGATATAAGGGAGGACATGAGGGGATATAAGGAGGACATGAGGGGATATAAGGGAGGACATGAGGGGATATAAGGGAGGACATGAGGGGATATAAGGGAGGACATGAGGGGATATAAGGGAGGACATGAGGGGATATAAGGGAGGACATGAGGGGATATAAGGGAGGACATGAGGGGATAAAAGGGAGGACATGAGGGGATATAAGGGAGGACATGAGGGGATATAAGGGAGGACACAAGGGGATATAAGGGAGGACATAGGGGGATATAAGGGAGGACATGAGGGGATATAA
This sequence comes from Nansenia antarctica, assembly GCF_963989245.1. Taxonomy (NCBI): domain Eukaryota; kingdom Metazoa; phylum Chordata; class Actinopteri; order Argentiniformes; family Microstomatidae; genus Nansenia; species Nansenia antarctica. The sequence goes on from NW_027662925.1 coordinate 96,332, forward strand.
GGGAGGACATGAGGGGATATAAGGGAGGACATGAGGGGATATAAGGGAGGACATGAGGGGATATAAGGGAGGACATGAGGGGATATAAGGGAGGATATCTATATAATATGGTCACTCCAAGATTTCTGACTGAGGAGCAGATGTTTGAGCCTAGGGCATCGACAGAAGGGCCTAGAGAAGTGTTGGCAAATATAATTATCTCAGTCTTGCTCTCGTTTAGATAGAGGAAGTTTGCACTCAACCATGCTTTGATGTCAGTCAGGCAATTGAGCAAGTGCAGCCTTTCCTCTAGATTTTAGTGGCAGATAGACCTGGACATCGTCAGCATAACAGTGGAAGGACACACCTGTAAAGGAGAAATAGAAGGGGGCCCAGTATCGACCCTTGAGGAACCCCACAGGTGAGAGGGGCCTTAGAGGAGAAAAATTCTCCTAGCTGAACGGAGAAACTACGTCCGGGCAAGTAGGACTAGTGTTCACAGTGTGGGGTCATGGGAGGAGACAGGGGCAAGGATGTCCCAGCGAGGAAACAAGATAGAGTCACAGAGCGGGGCAAGGCGGAGAAGGGCAAATTGTAAGAACTATCAAACTATCAACTATTAAAATCTAACAGCCTCCAGAACAAAAGCACAGGGCGGCGGGATGGGGTGGGGGGATGCATGTCCATGTATGTATAGTCCTTGAAAGTAAGTAAAACTTTATATATAGTAGACAAACTTTATATATAGTAGACAAGGTTGACACGGGTGCTTTTCTGAAGTTGAGCAGAGATGTATGGTGCAAACACTGTTTCTCCATACTCTTGAAATGTTCTTGATGTGCTAGGACTTAGCATTTGAACCACAGCTGCACCATCGAGAATTACTGCATCAGCCACAGGCACACTCTTGTCTTCGAGCAGATCTGACTCCAGGCAGCGAAGTAGATCTGCTTTAACCCCAATCCAAAGTTTTCCTCCAGTTGACAGAGCTGGTGGGGCTGCCTGGTTTTCATGGGAGGAGAAATGTTGGATGTCTCTATCTCATGTTTGACAGGAGATGTACAGCCTTGAAAAGAGACCACAGTCACTCTTCAGTACTGCAAGTTGTGCCTTGTCTTTTGACCTTATCTTGACAGGTGGCCTACTGAACAGTGGCAACTTGTTCTTTGGAAGTGTTTGCGTGACAAGTGTTGTACATTCAAAAATGTATTTACTACAACATTTTGGTACTATGACCTATTCTGAAACTTGCTTTGAAACCAGTAATAAAAAGACTAATAACAGACCTACATTAGTTTAGCTAGCAGAAATATTTTGATCAGCGCTGCCATAGCTATAGCTAGCAAACTCATTCCCGGCTATAATCAAATTCAATGTCTTTGCATGTTACAGTTAGGAACTAAGGCTTTACTCAAGTGTACTAATATTGTCTGTTCATAGTAAGTCAGTTTATCTGTTGTATTTATCTATTGGTATATTTCTGTCAGAAGTGCTCTCTGTCTCGTGCATAGTGCACTCATCACGTAGCCTACTGACTTCTACTCTACTGGTGTTAGCTACTGGTGCCCTAGAGACCCATCTGCTGATAACGCTGTGCTTAGCAGGAAGAAATAAAATAACCACACATCCCAGTAAATAATAACTAATAACTGAATAATGAAGGTCAGTAAAAAAAGTAATTGAACTATGTTTTCGACTACAACTAATTGTGTTTTCTGAGGTAAATGTTGACCTTGACCTTGACCTAACTGCATTTCTTGAATTCTGGCAATCTCTAAAGTATCACCAAATGAATGGGCATCACTAACTTAGTTGGAAAGGACACCTTAAGTGTTTTTCTACTCTGTTTGGTTCCAAAATTAAGCGTGTTTGAACATTAGACACGGTGGACTGGCGGCCATCTTGAATTTGACCTCTCCCGGGCCTCTGGGGTCAAATCTGACTTCCCTCCACATCTGAAAATAAACCTTATGGTATGTACTAACTATGGTAGAAATGTCATGCTTTCTTCAAAAAGTGCACAATTCCTCATAATATGAGAGCTTAGCCGCTGTACTATATCCCTTTGAGCCAGAAAACAATGTGTTGCTCAATGGACCTATCGCTAAGCCACGCCCCCTTTGAAAACTCGGACAAACAAACAGTGTTTCAGTGACAGTGACTGACTGACCGACCGTGACTGAATGACATTCAATCACTTACAATGGCGGGAGTTGGCAAATTTCTGATTTCTGATTTACCACAGCAAGTAATAGACAGTAAAAAAAAAAAAAAAGATTACAATAATATTCTGTCTAGAAGCTTTTCACCATCAGATATATTAGTTGTTTGTCCGAGTTTTGAATGAATGAATGAATGAATGAATGAATGAATGAATGAATGGTCTTTATTGTCATTGCTATAGTACAGGTACCAAACAACGACATTTGGGAGGGGTGGCTCCCCTGGTGCTAGGAAAGAAAAAAACAAAACAAAAACAAGAAGGGAAAGGAGCTGGTTTACATAAATAAAGGCTATGTACACTATCCACTATACTATACTGTACAGATAAAACGACTAGGGTTGTCATATTGCACATAGTGTTATTGCACATTCATTTAAAGTGTCGCAGTTTGCAGGCTTGAAATGTACACATTTGTGCCTCAGCACTACACCTGATTTTTTCAATCCAGCAGCTGCCATCAATCCGTCCAGACTGTCCAGGGCCCAGAACCTAGGTCTTTGCTGTGTTCAGGGCCTGGATGGCCCTGGGGTAGAAGCTGTGCTTCAGTCTGTTTGTCCTTGCGGCCATGGTCCTGAACCGCCTTTTCGAGGGCAGCCGGGCAAAGTGTTCGTACCCAGGGTGGGATGGGTCTCTGGAGATCTTGGAGGCCTTCCTGAGGCAGCGTGTGTTGTACAGCTCTTCCAGAGAGGGGAGGGGGGCGCCGGTGATCTTCTGGGCTGTTCTCACGACTCTCTGTAGCGCATTTCTCTCTGCGGTTGTGCAGCTGGAGAACCAGTTGCAGATGCAGTAGGTGAGTTTTCTGCCTGTAGTGACTTTTGCTGTGATATGATTGGACAATTTCTATTTCGGGGCGTGGCTTAGCGATAGGTCCATTATGAACGATAACCAGTCGTTTTCAATACGTCAAATAAAACTATGCACAAGTTTAAGAAAGTAATGGGTGTTAAAGTCGTGCATTGACTGTATCCTAACAAACCCTCGATCACCCTCAGTAACCTCCTGATGTTTAGTCTCTGCGTCAATGTTGCTAAATGACAATCACCTCCGACGATCTCTCATCCTGACTTCTTCTTAATGAATCCAAGCGAAAAAGTAAAAAAAAAGAAAAATATTTCCTCCCGTTTAAACAATAAACCCATAATAGTCCACTAACTGCAGCCCCGTGAGACAACATGACCCTTTTACATTACCTCACAGGCCAATAAACATAAGTGGCCATTTGCTGAACTCGAGCTCTCATGTGCTTGTGTGTATATCAAACCTTCATTAAAGTAAATAGGCAACAGCAGGTCTGCGTTTGTGGAGGGAATGAGTTTATACCCGGAGAATTCTCTCTACTTACTCCATAAAAAACGCACGAGACATGAGGCCATTTCTCTATAAAACCTGAACCCAAGGTCTCTGGCTGGCTCTGCCAAAACGCTGCCACGGCCAGACAAATTAGAAGTGGCTGGAGTTTTAAAACAAGTCAAGCAAATAAGTTAATGCTGGACGTGAATGTGTTTACAGGGGTGGATAATGAAATGGATAATGTCTCTCTCTCTCTCTCTCTCTCACTCTCTGGCCCTTTGACTCCCCCCCCACCCACCCCGCCTTACTGGCATCAGAGAACTAACCACATTCTTGGACCTGTCCCTAGTTCTCTACTTCTACCAAAGCCTTTGATTGATTTTCTGAAAGGTGTGAATTACCTCACCACACCTGACGTCATCATAATATCCGATGCAGACCCCTGAGAGGAACAATCAATGTGCTAATAACGTAACACTTCAACTAGCCTTTTGTTAACCCCCCCCCCCCCACCGTTGTTGTTGCCAAGGGAGGCCATGAGTTCTGTAAACAGTTGGTCAGTTGGTGGCGTTTCCCTGAGGAATGGGAGATGGTGGGTCAGATAGACCCGGGAGGTATTTCCCCTGACGGAGATGGGGGGCTCGCCGCTAGCGCCTGGAGATGCTATCCTTTTGATGAAGGGGGGGGGGGGGCGCTGAAGTGATCTGGCTCACGTGAATTTCCTCCGAACTCTCCAAGTGGAAGCGAGATGTTTAGCTTGTCACCCACGTTACAGGAAGGAGGACAAACACACAGATGAGGAGCTCTCTGCCGTGTTTGTTGAACGACCTCAGCTCCATGGAGATACGGGTCATCTGTCTATTTTTACTTTATAAAACGGAAGGGAGTTGTTACTCTTGGAATTAGGCTACGGTATCTTTGGCTATTGATAACATTTACATTTTTGACATTCAGCAGACGCTTTTATCCAAGGCGACGTAGACAAATATATTTGTCTAAGTAGGGAATCATCTATCCTTCTGTCATAGGCTGTGTTCGTAAAATTCCCTCTGGAAATCTGATCAGCACTCATGGAATGCCTCTTGTCCAATCAAATGACTTGGTCCCTTTATGACATTCACGAAGTGTGCGCTCCGGGGCTCTCAGATACTAGGACCAGGGTTAGGACCAGGGTTAGGACCAGGGTTAGGACCAGGGTTAGAACAGGGTTAGGGCCAGGGTTAGGACCAAGGTTAGGGCCAGGGTTAGACCAGAGTTAGGACCAGGGTTAGGGCCAGGGGCCATCGGCAGTCACAATACTAGAAGAAGGAAGAATGACTTATATTTCTTCACGTATGGCATCTTTGACTATTGATAAACAGTACAAAGGGGCAGCTGTGGCTCAGGAGGTATAGCTGCCGTCTAATGATCGCAAGGTCAGCAGATCGGCGGTTCGAGCCCCGGCTGGCCATGTGTCGAAGTGTCCTTGGGCAAGACACTGAACCCCAAATTGCGCCCAGTGAGCGGGCCGGTGCCTTACATGGTAGCTTGCCGCCATTAGTGTGTGAATGTGTGTGTGAACGGGTGAATGAGAGGCCGTTGTAAAGCGCTTTGGATAAAGGCGCTATATACAGTAAGTAATCTATATAAGTCAGTCTGTTTAGCATTTACAAAGTGCGTGACAGATCAGGCAGTCCAGAACGCAGAGAAAAAAGACAGTAAGTCAGAGAGGTCAGATGCAAATCTTACACAGATCTTTATTGTTCTTTAAAATATTGATCTTTGTACAACACCACATACATACAGGCCATGGCAGTCCTTTAGCCCTTTTCACTACTGTTTTATTCCATCCCTTTGTTTTTGTTTTTTTACAAAAGTGAAACCTTTACACTCTTTGTCATTTGTTTTTCTTCTTTACATACTAGATCCATCTTCATCTCCCTACCGTACTTACACTGTCTCTCTCTACATATCTCTCTCTGGCTTTTCACCAGAGCCTCAAACATCCCTTTCTGGGAAAGGTCACATTTCACAGCACAGACAGACAGAGCTCAGAGCTCAATGTCAACCGTGGCTGAACAGACCTCGCACCAAAAACCCAACTTCTCAGTATCAACATTACAGTTTCTTTCTTGTTCTCGTATCTCTCAGACCTTCTAACAACGTACAATCATCTCTTTCTCAACCAGTCTCTTTATCTGTACATCTTCTCCTCGGCAGACCCCCTCCAAAACACCATGTCTAACAACTAAATCTCCATGCAAGATGCTACATTGAAAAGTGATCCATTTCATTTGGAAGAGTCAGCTTTATAAACCAACATGGCTCAGTTTCAAGTGTTTTGTTTCACATTGTAGTAAAACAAAATACCTCATTTCTTTTTTTTTTTATGTATCAAATCACACTACTTCTTTCTGTAGAAATATATGTTTTTGTTCGATAAAAAAAATTACAAAAAAATTAAATCTTATGCGATTTGGATTTTTAAATAATGCCTTCAACTGCAGTTTGTTATGCAACAAGGTGGCCGGATTATAATAACGTGTCATCTCAGGAATGTACAAACATAAGACTTGTTCTGGCGGAGCTACGGATCAGAATCAGAATCAGACTCACAGAGACATCTACAGTTTTCATGTTCGTTTACACGTCATTTTCTTTGGGTACTCTTCCTCTCTATCCACCTCCTCCAACATCCCCAACAGGTAAAATAAAATAAAATAAAATTCAGCTAAAATAAAAAGCACAGTGCTGTTTTATAAAATAAAATGAAAACAAAAAGAGCTACAGTAAGATTCAGATTGAGAATATAAAAAAAATAATAAAAAGGTAAAACTTTAATTATAACATTTTTAAAGTAAAGCTTTTAATACCAAATTAACAGTAAACACGACTAGATGCTCGACTTCTACACCGAACACACACGACACACAGAGATGACGCGTGTGAACGTGTGTGTTTGCTTCCCTTATAGAACTAATGAAAGCCACGCAGCCACTTATCAACTGCGAACGGGGGGAGGGATGGAGGGAGGGAGGGATGGATGAATAAAGGGAGGGAGGGATGGATGGAGGGAGGGATGGATGGATGAAGGGATGGATGGAGGGATGGGGGTATGGATGGAGGGAGGGATGGGGGTATGGATGGAGGGAGGGATGGAGGGAGGGAGGGATGGAGGGAGGGATGGAGGGGTAGAGTAGTAGATAGCTGCCAATGAGGACAGTAACACAGAACACTGTTGTAATAATAATAATAATAATAATACACACACATAAAGACACACATAAATACACGTCCCACAAGGGAGGAAGGGGCCACAATTCAGACCCCCCTCCTCTCCTCCTCCTCTCTTTTTTTTTATCTACAAACAAAATGTCCGCCCCCCCAGTCAGAGTCTCTTTTCTCCTGATCCGACACCCTGGCTACACCATGGTCTCCTTCCTCTTCCCTAGGGAGCACAGCGAGCGCTTGTCCTTCTTGGCTTTGTTGGGGGAGGGGGATGACAGGGGGGAGGTGGATCTGGAAGAGGAGGAGGAGGTCAAGGAGGAGGAGGATCGGCAGGAGGAGGAGAGGGAGGAAGAGGAGGAGGAGGAGGAGGACGACTGTGATGGCGACGGCGTGCTTGGGGTCTCGTCCCCACGGGTGGGTGTGTTCTCGTCCACCTCCTCCATGTGCACAATGCCGGAGGAGGATCGGCGGTGGTGGTCGTCAGAGGGGGAGGCGGGGGAGGAGGCGGTGGGGGAGGCCGGGGGGGAGGGCTGGAGGACGGAGATAGCTGAGCGGAGGCAGTTGAGCCACTGCTGCTTGTGGAAGACGTCGTTCCCCTGGAGGGTGTGAGACTGACCCTGGGACGGGTCCTGGAAACGCACCCGGAAGATGTTCTTGGCTAGAGGAGAGGAAGAGGAGAGGAGGAGGGGAGAGGAGAGGAGGGAAGGAGAGACGTTAATAAAACAATCAATATATCATAACACAGAAACAACAAAACAATCATTAACCCCACCCCATAGAGGTCAGGTGGTCAGAGGTGCAGAGGTCAAGGGTCAGGGCTCACCTTTGTCTGCGTTGCTGAAGGCCCCTCTGAAGGACCCCCCCATCCTGACGTCCCCGTCCTGCAGGTCGTCCAGGACCAGCTCCTGGACCGCGATGGGCTGGCGGTACACCTGGAACACGTGCCGCTCGTTCCTGGTCACCGGCCGCGTCATCACCAGAACCTCGTTGAACAGGAACACGTGTAGCTTCTGTAGGGAGGGAGAGAGGAATAAACAAATGATTAAAATCCTGATCATGGACGTTTAGTTTAATAATGGTTTCTGACACTCTCATAGCTCCTCTGCACCCATATAAGGCTCTGTGGTGTGTGTGTGTGTGTGTGTGTGTGTGGGTGTGTGTTAGGCCTTCAGTAAATGACAATGTTGAAGTGTTTAAGTGTGTTGTTGTATAAGGGGGGGCTGAGGAGCTGTGTTAGTGAGGGTAGAGAGAGCCAAGGGGAAACGTGTTGGCCGATGCGCGTGCGCGCGTGTGTGTGTGTGTGTGTGTGTGTATGTCCCCACCGTGCCGCTCTTGTTCCGGAGCTCTCCGTGGCAGAGCAGACTGTTGCATTGTGGGATGCGGGGGTGCCTCTGCCTCTCCTCCAGGTACTCCAGCTGGGCGGAGTAGAAGCGGCACTCAGACTCCCCCTTCCTGCTGTTGATGTCTGACAGCACGCCCTGGATGATGCTGATCTGCACACACACACAAACACACACACTTTAGTCACATGCTGAGAAGTTAAAGAGACCCCCACAATGACACAGGAGTTCATATGTGTCACAGTCTGATCATTTGGTCCTCATGTCGGCAACCAATCAAAATGTTCAGACTTTTCTTTTGAAACACGGAACTACGTTTCAACGTTGTTGAGAATCACAACACAAACTCGCTTGTCGAGCCAAAACACTGCAACAACGCAATGGATTGGGTGAGTAATCCCCACTGCTACCTAGTTAACTAGAACACTACTTTACATTGTCAGCAGGCTCACAAAACAAGCTGTGTTAGTTGACTAGCGACGTGTCGTTGGTTTTCAACAACGTGGAAACACATCATACATCAGATCCCAATATGAGGACCAAAGCATTACAACGTGTCACATTTAAGGTCTCCAGCACAGCTAAGGTCCCCTGTTCTATAGGTGCGCGAGTATGTGTGTGTCTGTGCAAGTACGTGTGTGTGTGTGTGTGCTTCGCCAACTCACCGCCTGCTCCAGGAGGAGGGTGTCTGGGTGGTCGGCCGGCGTGTGTCTGAGGATCTCCTTCAGCAGAAGCGGGTACTTGACCAGGCGGGAGCGCGGGATGTCCAGGAAGCTCCAGAGGTCCAACTTCCTGCTGAAGGGCGACTCCAGACAGCGCTGCAGGAAGTCCTGCACCCGGCGGTCCTGCTTCTTCTTGTCCAGCAGAGCCTTGGCCGCAAGCTGGTTACTGCAGTATTCCCTGTACGCATTCAGCCCTGGGAGCTGGAGGGAGGAGGGGGAGGAGGAGGAGGAGGAGGAGGAGGAGGAGGAAGGGGAAGAGGTGGAGGAGGAGGAGGAGGAGGAGGAGGAGGAGGAGGAGGAGGAAGGGGAAGAGGTGGAGGAGGAGGAGGAGGAATGAATATCTCCGTTAACACTCTGGGTCAAACAAGACAAGCACCTAAGCACCTCACAGAGAAACATTTGGAGAATTCCGAAAGGTCACCGTTCAAAAGGTCAAAGGTCGAAGGTGAAAGGGGGCATGGCCTTACCCAGCTGACTACGATCTGCCCGACCTCCCCCACGGTCCCGTCAGGGCGCGTGGCCCGGCCCAGCTGGGCCAGCAGGTCCTCGTGCAGCGGGATGTAGGCGTCCAGCTCCCCGAAGATCTGGCTCAGCTCCTCCTCCGACATGATGGACAGCTTCAGCATGGGGTGGTGGTACGCCTGGGGGGGGGGAGAGAGGAGAGAGGAGAGGAACGGTCAATCAACAGCCTCCCACGTTTATTTACAGAGACAGACACAGAGAGAGCGTGGGGGGGAGAGAGCTAAGTATAACTCTGCAGAGAGAGGAGGTTTAGGGGGGTGGGAGAGGATAGAGTGAGAGAGAGAGAGAGTAAAGCATCATTCCTTTCTTTTTATAGCTAATGGTGCGGCACGCATACGCAGAGAACTGCCAAGATCTGATTTAATCTGTTTAGCTTTTTAAAAAGTACTTTCTTGTTTTTCTTTTCCGAGGGGCTTTTTTGTTGAGAAAAGTACAAACCTTGCCGTGCGAGTTGGAGATCCTCAATCAAGTCCTTTTCTCCGCGAGACAGCTCAAATATGGCCTGGAGGAGAGGGAGATGAAAGACACGTTTAGAAAAACACCATGGTAGAGGATGTCATAACATTATTAGGCTGCTACATTCCGTACACATTAAACTAGCCGGATAAAAATGCTGAATCGCATCCTTCTAGAACGGTTCGGCCCCCTTCTCTCTCTCTCTCTCTCTCTCTGTGGCCAGCGGGGACTGCTGTGTGTACGTCTGTGTGTGTGTGCGGAGGCTGCAGTGTGTACATCTGGGGTTCCTGACAGTTAGCTGAGGGGTCTGAGGGACACTGGTGGAAGAAGTCGACCAGAGAGACGTCAGCGCGTCACACGCGCGGGGGGGGGGGGGAGGTCTGTGTAAGTTCACACACCGTCCTGAACAGGGGGGGGGGGGCCTTGAAACCTCACTTAGCCTGCTCAGCATAAATACCGAGAGGACCCGGGAAAACAAACAAGATGTCTGAATGGCAGACTGAAAGAAGGAGGGGAGAGAGAGAGAGAGAGAGAGAGAGAGAGGAGGGGGGGAGGGGGAGAGGGGAGAGGGAGGGGGAGAGGGAGGGAGGGAGAGAGAGAGAGGGAGGGGAGGGGGAGAGGGAGAGAGAGGGAGAGAGAGAGGGACAGAGAGAGCGACAGAGAGAGAGTGGGAGAGGGAGAGAGAGGGAGAGAGAGAGGGACAGAGAGAGAGAGTGGGAGAGGGAGAGAGAGAGGGAGAGAGAGAGGGACAGAGAGAGGGACAGAGAGAGAGTGGGAGAGGGAGAGAGAGGGAGAGAGAGTGGGAGAGAGAGAGTAAGAGAGACAGAGAGAGAGGGTTAGTCTGAGGGGGAGAAAGAGAGAGAGAGAGAGACGGATATCCCTCTCCAGTCCCTCTCATTTAATAAGTTTAATAAGTGACTGTCCCCTTCTGTCTTTAATAAGCCCTGTCTGGGCTGGGTTGAATACCGGAGCGTCTGGGAGTTTGAGTTTGTGACCTGAAGCGGATTTCCCAGTAATCCAGAGACACATCCTAGTTTTTAATGACTAGCCGTCTAGCTACCATCCTAACCTCACCCCGCTTCCTCCCCAAGCTTCCCACCATCTCTGCAGGGCTCTCTGCTGTCCTATAATTTCCCCAATTAGTTTCTATAAACACACAACACACAAATGGACTGCACTTATATAGCGCCTTTATCCAAAGCGCTTTACAACAGCCTCTCATTCACCCGTTCACACACCAATGGCGGCCAAGCTACCATGCAAGGCGCCGGCCCGCTCACTGGGAGCAATTTTGGGGTTCAGTGTCTTGCCCAAGGACACCTCGACATGTGGCCAGCCGGGGGCTTGAACCGCCGATCTGCCGACCGTGCGATCATTAGACGGCAGCTCCACCTCCTGAGACACAGCCTCTACCTCCACCAGCCTCTACCTCCTGAGACACAGCCTCCACCTCCTGAGACACAGCCTCTACCTCCACCAGCCTCTACCTCCACTAGCCTCTACCTCCTGAGACACAGCCGCCCCACACACACACACACACACACACACACACACACACACACACAACAATCCAACATGGCGGTCGGTCGGTCCTCACCTCCTGCCTCTTGATCTCCTTGGTGGAGAAGGTTCCCTTCTGGCTGACGTCCAGCGTCTCGGACCACAGCGTGCTGTTCCTGCGCTTGGGGGGGGTGGGGGCCGCGGCCTTGCTTGGGGGTGGGGTCGGGGCCGCCGAGGCTTTGCTACAGGGCTTCTGGGGGGCCGCCGCGCTCGGAGACTTGCCACCATCGCCCCGGAAGGACATGGACTGCAAGAGGAGAGGAGACAGGAAACAGGAAGTTAGCGACCGTTAATAAACTACGATGAGACCGACTGGGAAGGAAAGACACTCCTCTCCAACAACCTTGCTCTCTGTCTCTCTCTCTCCCCGTCAGTCCCCCCCCCACCTCTCTCTCTCTCTCTCCATCTCTCTCTCTCCCCCTCTGTGTTGTGGAAAAGGTTGGTTATGACGATGACGATGTGTGTTGTTGTTGACGATCGACCTCCCCTTATCTGAAGAGGGGGGCGGGGCTTACCTGGATGGTCTGTCCGAACCGCCGGACGGCCCCATTCCTGGGAGAGATGAGGTTGGCTAAGGACGTCACCCTGCCTAGAGGACGGACACGCTTGGTGCTGGGTTCCTGTAGGAGGGGGGAGGGGGGGGAGGGAGAGAGTGAGAGAGAGAGAGAGAGAGAGAGAGAAAGAGAGTTAGTCTCATGATGCTAATCTTGCTATACCATTAGCCACATACCAACCAATCTCACTGTGACACCCGCTCTACATTTTACATTGTTGGCCACAGAGAGACTGACAGAGAGAGAGAGAGAGAGAGAGAGAGAGAGACAGAGAGAGAGAGAGACAGACAGAGGCAGGCCAGAGGAAGCCATCTCCCAGAAGCCTCAGCAGCTGTTGAGTCCATCATGTGAGGATCGGCCAATCAGCCGCTGGCCTGAAGGAGGACAAAGAGCCCCTCTCTAAATGCTGCTGCTACGCTGGGGGCGCGCCAGGAATGCACGGGACCCTGCTCTCAGCTGTCTAACACACACACACACTCACACACACACACACACACACACACACACACACACACTCACTACTCAGCGTTATGGCCTGACTAACAGCAAACATCCTCTGAGGAGTGAGGCTGTTCTGTTCATTCACTCCAAAGACAACGACGGAGGAGGGGGGGTTAAACGTTGCTTACTCAGTTTATCTTCCTCCCTCTCTCCCTCTCTCTCCCTCTCTCTCTCTCTGTCTGTCCCTCTCTCTCTCTCTGTCTGTCTGTCCCTCTCTCTCTCCCTCTCTCTCTCTCTGTCTGTCCCTCTCTCTCTCTCTCTCCCTCCCTCTCTGTCTGTCCCTCTCTCTCTCTCTGTCCCTCTCTCTCTCTCCCTCCCTCCCTCCCTCTCTCTCTCTCTCTCTCTCTCTCCCTCCCTCCCTCTCTCTCTCCCTCTCTCTCTCTCTCTCTCTCTCTCTCTCAGACAGTGTGATGGTATGGGGGGGGGACAAGATGGCTGCTGTGTTTGGACAGCTCAGTTTTAAACACTGATGCTGTTAGTCTGGAGGGTTGTGGACCACCAGGGAGAAATGGGGGGGGGGGGGGGGGTGTGCGGTCATAAACAGGCAGTAGATTTGTCCTCTCTCTCTCTCTCTCTCTCTCTCTCTCTCTCTCTCTCTCTCTCTCTCTCTCTCTCTCTCTCTCTCTCTCTCTCTCTCTCTCTCTCTTTGTCTTTTATTGAGGGACGTTGAGGGGGAGGAAGGGAGGTGTTGTGTTTTTGCGACTGCGAGTCAGGACAGGCCCTGCAGCCTTCGCGTGAGAGCTGCTGCACCACCACACCTGGCCAGGTAACCCCCCTCCCTCCCTCCCTCCCTCCCTCCCTCACCCTCCCTTCTCTGAGCCCTGAGGCAGGGGGAGGGGGAGGGTTAGGGGGAAGGGGGAAGAAACGTGCGGGCGCGCTGCCAACAGAAACAACCAGCGCAGGAATCAAAGCGCTCCCCAGATCTGAGGTAATGACTGCAGACCGCAGGAACCACTTCTTCAAAAACACTCGCTTACAGATGTTTTTCAGGGCGGGGGGAGGGGAGAAGAAAAAACCCTCTCTCTTCCCCGTCTGCCCCCCCCCCCCCCCCTCTCTCTCTCTCTCTCTGTGTTATAAAACTCTACACTAATGACTGCGTACCGCCATGCTAGCATGCTCTATTTGAGCGCTCCTAGCTCCCAAACCACACACACACACACACACACACACACACACACACACACACACATATAAATATATATTGTTTTCTCCTGACTCAGGGCCTGGATGGGGTTTCTCCTTGGCTCAGCGAATCAGAGGAGAACAGAGGAGTGCATTCAGGCCTGGCCCTGCAGACACACAGACAGCTGTGGGACAGATATCCACTCAGTCTGGCTGGGTAGTAGCGGTCAGGTCACGGTCCAATCGTCTGGTCTGGTTCTCTCCGCGGAGGAGAACAGACCCGCCAGACAGACGGGTTCTCCCAGGAGGAGAGCTCCTCTCAAAGCCTCCCGGAGACTCACAGAGCCAATAAACAGACAACCGGACCGCATATCCGGACCGCGCTGACAGAGGTCCAGAGATTGGCGGTCAGTCAGAGATCTCAAGAATCTCCCCCCCCGGTCCTGAAACACTGTCCTGGTTTAAACCCCCTGGA
>NW_027662925.1:115283-145283 GCF_963989245.1 Nansenia antarctica
CAAACACACACACACACGCAAACACACACGCACACACACACACGCACACGCACACACACACACGCGCACACACACACACACACACACACACACACACACACACACTACATACACACTACACGTTGACAGTGTCTTGTAAGCATTCAGGCGTTGCCTCACTTAAATGAATAAACTCGTCAAATCAAATCCCAACCCATAAACAAAGTCAAACTAAATCATGACATCATGAGACAGAGAGCCCCCCCCCCCCCCCCCCTCCAGGGTGTCAGTGCACCCTCCCCCCCGCCTGTTTGTTCTCTGGGTCAGCTAACGACAGAGAGCTGCTATCAGGCTGATCAGCAGGAGATCATTACCACATCAATGAGAGGTGGACCCCCCCGCCCTGCACCACCCCGCCCCTCCACCACTCAATACCTGTCTGCACTGAAACCTGTATATTCAGGTCAAAAGATTGTGTTGTGTAGTGTGTGTAATGAGGGGTGGGGGGTAGAGGGTTAACCAGTTTCACAATAAAGAGAAATGAGAATGTGAAGGAAGGCCGCTGTGTGAAAAACAGAAGTGAAAAGTACCAAACAAGCTTCCTTCTCCATTCCTGCTCACAAACTATTCATGTCACACCTTAGCTTCCTTAACCTCACCTCTGGCAGCAGTAGAGTAGCAATAAAACTACTTGTTCTGCTAATAGTATCCTGTCTTATTTGTCACTCATGTCCTGTACTGTTGTCACTTTGTACATTTACAGTCTAACCATTTCAGAGTTAAAGTGACTTACAAGCAGAGATTACAGGGACAGTCTCCCTGGAGTCACTCAAGGACACACTAGTGGTGGTGTTCCCAGGTCTTATTCAAGGACACTAGTGGTGGTGTTCCCAGGTCTTATTCAAGAACACCCTAGTGGTGGTGTACCCAGGTCTTACTCAAGGACACACTAGTGGTGGTGTTCCCAGGTCTTACTCAAGGACACACTAGTGGTGGTGTTCCCAGGTCTTACTCAAGGACACACTAGTGGTGGTGTTCCAGTGGTGGTGTTCCCAGGTCTTACTCAAGGACACACTAGTGGTGGTGTTCCCAGGTCTTACTCAAGGACACACTAGTGGTGCTGTTCCCAGGTCTTACTCAAGGACACACTAGTGGTGGTGTTCCCAGGTCTTACTCAAGGACACACTAGTGGTGCTGTTCCCAGGTCTTACTCAAGGACACACTAGTGGTGGTGTTCCCAGGTCTTACTCAAGGACACACTAGTGGTGGTGTTCCCAGGTGGGATTTGAACTCATGATCTTCTGATCACCCTAGTCCAACTCACTATCCACTAGACCACCACTACGCCCCATTTTTATCCTGACTTCTATCTGGTGCTGACACATGGCGGTGCAGGTCAGATGCACCTGGACATTAGAGAAGTGAGGAGGTGATTACAGAAGTGACAACATCTGAGGCGCTGAGGAGGGAAGTGACATCGTCTGCAGTGGCATGTGTGTGTGTCTGTGTGTGTGTGTGTGTGTGTGCAGATGGAGGGCAGGCGGGGAGGTGTCGGGTCGGGTAATGAGCTGTGGTGCTAAACACAGGGCCGTAAAGTGTGCTGGTCATTTACCCTCGGTGTGTGTGTGTGCTAGCCATTTACCCACGGTGTATGTGTGTGTGTGTGTGTGTGTTTGTGTGTGTGCTAGTCATTTACCCACGGTGTGTGTGTGTGTGTGTGCTAGCCATTTACCCACGGTGTGTGTGTGTGTGTGTGTGTGTGTGTGTGCGCGCACGCACGCGTTTTGAGCAAATGGATGAGGCCAATAAGGCAGATTAATTCACCCTCCTGTGTCAATAACGGGGTGTGAAACAGGACATGCAGCAGTGTGTGTGTGTGTGTGTGTGTGTGTGTGTGTGTGTGTGTGTCTGTGTGTGACATTACAAGAGTGAGAAAACCCAAATGGTCCATTACTGCTGATTTCTAGGCTACATGGAGGCTAGCACCTTGTTCATTATGCTACATGGAGACTAGCACAGGGCAGCTGTGTCTCAGGAGGTAGAGCTGGCGTCTAATGATCACAAGGTCGGCAGATCGGCGGTTCGAACCCCCGGCTGGCCACATGTCGAGGTGTCCTTGGGCAAGACACTGAACCCCAAATTGCTCCCAATGAGCGGACCGGCGCCTTGCATGGTAGCTTGCCGCCATTGGTGTGTGAATGGGTGTGTGAATGGGTGAATAAGAGGCCGTTGTAAAGCACTTTGGAATAAGGCGCTATATAAGACAGTCTGTTTACCATTTAGCACCTTGTTCATTATGCTACATGGAGGCTATCACCTTGTTCATTATACTACATGGAGGCTAGCACATTGTCTATTAGCCTACATGGAGACTAGCACCTTGTTCATTAGCCTACATGGAGACTAGCACCTTGTTCATTAGCCTACATGGAGGCTAGCACCTTGTTCATTATACTACATGGAGGCTAGCACATTGTCTATTAGCCTACATGGAGGCTAGCACCTTGTTCATTAGCCTACATGGAGGCTAGCACCTTGTTCATTAGCCTACATGGAGGCTAGCACCTTGTTCATTAGCCTAGTTTACTCAAAGGTAAACAGACAGAACAGGTAATCTGTTCCACACCAACAGGACATCACCATGTCTTACCCACAGCCTCACAAACACACTCCACACAAACACACTCCACACAAACACACTCCACACAAACACACTCCACACAAACACACTCCACACAAACACACTCCTCACAAACCCACTCCACACAACCCACTCCACACAACCCACTCCACACCAGGCTAACTTCTGTTCTATACCCACTCCACCCCCCTCACCCACTCCACACCAGGCTGCTACTGTTCTATACCCAGGCTGGGTTCTCTACCCACTCCACACCAGGCTAACCTCTGTTCTCTACCCAGTCCCCAGCCAGCTGGCTGCAGCTCAGCGTTAGTCTGTCTGAGGCCCATTCACGCATGATAAGGAGGTGGAAATGGCTGCATTAGCAGAGGGCCACACGGTAGTATCACTGGGTTGATGTGGAGGCTGATTACATTATGTGTGTGTGTGTGTGTGTGTGTGTGTGTGTGTGTGGGGGGGGTGGGGTCAGTTCACCAGGAACAGGAAGGGTGATGAAGATAAAAATGTAAATGTAGAAATGAGCAGAACAGAGAGATGTCCCTGGCTGGTAAGCCCTGGTGCAAATAAATACTCCTGTGCAACAACAAAAAAGTCACAGGGTGAAAGATGGTGTGTGTGTGCGTGTGTTAACCGTCCCTCCCTCTCTAGGTCACAGTCCTGGGCCAGGTGTGTGTGTGAGTGTGTGTGTGTGTGTGTGTGTGTATATTACGTGAGAGTGTTTTCCTGTCGTAAAGTCATCCAGACACAGAGAAGACATCAGGTGGGTGGGAGAGCCTTCCCTCCCCAGACTTACTCACCCGGCCTGGGGGGAGAGACGCCTGGGGGAGGCAGGCCTGGTGGGTGGGTGGCCGGGCTGCAGTGAACAACGTGGCTGAACCTGTCTGTCCTAAACGCCCACAGTCACTCTACCAGCTGTGGTGAGAGGTGTGACACACACACACACACACACACACACACACACACACACACACTAATGCTAGCTCTTCAACGTGAGCCTACACTCAGAGAGAACAGACTGAACGTCCCTCCACATCAGCAGAACACCACCGTGTGTAATCACACACACACACACACACACACACACACATACACACACAGTGTGTAGTCACAGCTCTGGAGAAGACATTAGGCAGCCAGCCGCCAGCACTGAAGAGACAACAAGTGGTGAACACCCTGTCTGCTGCCCCCTGCTGGTCTGGACTGGCATGTCTGTCTCTCTGGCTGTGTCCTAAAGCTCATACTGCCACTGTTGACTAAACGAATCAAACTACAGCTACAACCATAACCCGAGCTACAACTACAGACTACCCAGAGCCTACTGCTCATTCAACGTATGCAGTGAGAGTGACACAACATACTAACTAGACCATACCTCCTTCATACTGAGAAACTGATCATACTGTCACCTGTACCGTAACCATGGAGTTCATTGGTCTATGCTGTCATCTGACCTGTACCTTAACCATGGAGTTCATTGGTCCATACTGTCACCTGACCTGTACCTTAACCATGGTGTTCATTGGTCTATACTGTTACCTGTACCTTAACCATGGTGTTCATTGGTCCAAACTGTCACCTGTACCTTAACCATGCTGTTCATTGGATGAACCTCACTACTGCCCGCCTCCCTGCCTGTTCAAATCTGATTCACTTCCATAATCATATTCAGTTAATTAATTCAATTCCTGAATAACTTTCTGAATCATGCTCAGTTAATTAATTCATACTCTGAAAGGCATAGGACATCCTGCCATTGTCAACATATTAATTATACATCTACATATATGTAACATACCTCAGTCTCTAGTTATACATCTACTTTGATTGTAAGTTGCTTTGGAATAAGGCGTCTGCTAAATGGCAAAAATGTAAATGTATACATGTAACATACCTCAGTCTCTGAAGTCTCCAGGACACGGCTCAGACATCTACATATATATGTAACATACCTCAGGACACGTCTCAGAAGAAGAGCTCTTTACTGTAAAGTCCTCTTGTCCTGCCTCTCAGGTCTGGTGGGGGGGGGGGGGGCTGGGGTGCTAGGTAGGACTGATGACTGGAGATTCCCATCAAACCCCCCTATTTCATAATACAACCCCCCCATTTTGCACTGTAATTCTAATAAAAACGTCTCTGTCTACCTTACGATGTCTCTGGTTAGAAGCCAAACTACATGTCCTTGTCTCAGTACTTGAGTAATGGACTGACTTATATAGCTCCTTATTCCAAAGCGATTTACAACGGCCTCTCATTCGACATGTGGCCAGCCGGGGCTCGAACCGCCGATCTGCCGACCTTGCGATCATTAGACGGCAGCTCTACCTCCTGAGACACAGCCACCCCACTTGTACTCTGTGCAGTGACAATAAAGTTGAATCTAATCTAATCTAGACAGAGCAGATATGAGGACAGGACAGCATTGCTCCTGTAACCTTCCCTGGTGGGCAGCCAATCAAAAGCATCCCTGGTGGGCAGCCAATCAAAACCATAGCAGGAATAGCTCTCAAACCAAACATCCTCTCCTTACTCAATGGATTACTTCAGTGAGTTCTAGTCTGCGCACACACACACACACACACACGCACACACTTCCTAAGAATCACCACACACACACACACGATCAGGAACAGTCTGTTTGGGAGAGGTCTGTCCTAGACTGTGTAGGTGTATTGTTCTGTGACTGTGGCTTAATCACACACACACACACACACACACACACACACACACACACACACACACACACACACTTCCTAAGAATCACCACACACACACACACACACACACACACACACACACACACACACACACACAGAGGATGGCCGGTTGCTACCAAACAGAGCAACCAAATCTTACCAGGAAGATACACAACTCAGACAGACTGATGGACACCAGCACACAGCGCTAATGGGCACACGCCGTGTACACACACACACACACACACACACACACACACACTTCCTAAGAATCCCCCCCCCCCCACACACACACACACACTTCCTAAGAATCACCACACACACACACTTCCTAAGAATCATGCCACACACACACACACACTTCAAAGAAGTAAACAATTTGTAAAACAATTAAAAACCAAAACAGGACAGTGTTCCAAGGAAGAGATTCCCCCCAAACACCTCTATTTAATCATAAACACCCCTATTTCATCATAAACACCCATATTTCATCATAGTATGAGCATTGCAAATAAAACTCGGTTTCAGCTCACCAGAAAAGGGGGGACGCTTACTAATGTCACAGAAGGTAAATATTTATGAAACGACTGAAAACAAAATCCAGACACAGCTCCAAGGCAGAGCTCTCTTTTCCTGTAAACTTGTCTTTTACCCCTCCAAGGCAGAGCTCTCTTTTCCTGTAAACTCGTCTTTTCCAGCCTCTGAGGCCTGGGGTGCTGAGGGGGTGGGCAGTTTCGACGACCGGAGATTCCCCCAAAACACCTGTATTTCATCATAAACACCCCTATTTCACCCTACACACCCCTATTTCACCACAGTATTGCAGAGAAAGGTCATTTAGGTTTCAGCTGACCAGAAAGGAGACTTAGTGATGTTCCATGTTGATGTTTGAAAGATGACAGACCGTTGCTACGGGGGACCTAGATAAGAAAGTCAACATCCCACGTTTGAATACACCTGGAGGAATGTAGGTGTGTGTGTGGGTATAGGTGTGTGTGTGTGTGTGTGTGATTAAGCCACAGTCACAGAACAATACACCTCCACAGTCTAGGACAGACCTCTCCCAAACAGACTGTTCCTGATCGTCGACTTTCTAAATTAAGCATCATAGTTCAGTGTCCTTACAGTAGATTATGTGATGAAATTCAGCCAACGTGAGTGTGTGAGTTTTGGTGGAAGTTGCTGCAAGCGAGCAGACAAAACAAAGTAGTTTTTATCTTGATGGTTTTAGGTGATAAAGGCCTCTCAGACAAACAGACGTGACACGTGAGTGAGTGAGTTTTGGTGGTAGCTACTGCAAGCAGACAGACAAACACGGGTGTTTATCTTGATGGTTGTCGGTGATAAGGTCAGGCCTCACAGACAAACTAACTAACTGACTAGTCTTGGACCAGCTAGTTAACTCCACCAGTATCCATCATGAACAACAACATCCTAACCGAGAATGGAACATCATTCAAATCACAACACTAGAACTCTGGGGCGCCAAAATGCCCGCCCGCTAACAAAATGGCTGCCCGTTAACAACCCAACTGTCAAACAGTCTGCAGGACTCATAAAGGCCGAGTTCGTAAATTTGCTCTGGAAATCTGATCAGCACTCATGGAATGCCTCTTGTCCAATGAAATGACTTGGTCCCTTTATGACGTTTAACCCAGTGTGTGCTCCGGCGCTCTCAGAGCGAATTTTATGAACGCAGCCTCTGTGTTTCTCCCAGGTTCTGGCTTCTGGTGGGGTGGGGTACAGTAGGGTACAAGGGTGTACAGGGGGGTACAGGGGGGTACAGTGTACAGACCAGGTGTGTGTTACAGAGGGGTACAGTGTACAGACCAGGTGTGTTTAAGGTGTGTGTTACAGGGGGGTACAGTGTACAGACCAGGTGTGTGTTACAGAGGGGTACAGTGTACAGACCAGGTGTGTTTAAGGTGTGTGTTACAGCAGGTACTCTGTACAGACCAGGTGTGTGTTACCAGGTGTGTTTAAGGTGTCTGTTACAGAGGGGTACAGACCAGGTGTGTGGTACCTGGTGTGTTTAAGGTGTGTGTTACAGACCAGTGTGTGGTACCAGGTGTGTTTAAGGTGTGTGTTACAGACCAGTGTGTGGTACCAGGTGTGTTTAAGGTGCTATTTTACCTTGAAGTCGAAGCTGCCCAGACTGAGCGCGTCCTCATCCTTCTCTCTGCGCTTCCGTTTCTGTGGAGGAGAAAGACAAAACGTTACAAACATAAATATATATAATAAAAGATGTTGTTGAATGTCAGACAGAGATACACGTTCATACAGACTTATCCATTTAGCAGACGCCTTAATCCAAAGCGACAACAAACACACTTGTCTAAGTGAATCATCTGTCCATCAGTCATCATAAGTACAGGGTTCCTACAAGTTTCAACAAGTCAAATTTAAGACCTTTTAGACTTTTTTTTAGACCTCTGTGAAATTAGGGATTTTCACTGCCATACAAAAAAGGAAGCGAATTGGCATTTTTTGGGTTCCAGCTTGATTAGTTTCTGCGTAAATAGATGTGGTCGGACTGATTTCCTTGCAGGATCTCCTCCTCATTTTTAGACCGAATAACAGCAATTTGGGACCTTTTTAGGCCTTATAAATTGGATTGCTGGGTTTTAGATTTTAAGGCTTTTTAAGACTAGCACGGGAACCCTGTCATAAGTAATCTCTGCTAGGACCAGGGGCCATTGGCAGTAACGAGGCCTAAGAATGTTACTCTCTTACACCTGTGTCATGTGACGTAACGATAGACCTGAGAGAGTGACACTTCTGGATCAGTCACACTCTACAAACACACACACACACACACACACACGCACACACACACACACACACACACACACACACAGACACACAGACAGACAGACAGACAGAGAAGAACACCACAACCTCAGTCTGGACCCCTGCTGCTCTTCAATACCTACCCACCGCCCTCACCCCCACACACACGCACACACAATACCTACCCCCCCCCCCCCCCTCACACACACACACACACCCCAGTGCGGGGGGGGGGGGGGGGCTACCAGGGGACAATGGCCCCGCTGGAGGTCCTCTGAGGACAGGAAAGGGTTAATGAGGCAGAGCAACACTGTAACACCTGATCACCAGCTGGCTGGGAGGGGGGGTGGGTGGTGGTGTGTGTGTGCACTCTTTTTGTCTGTGTTTTACCTCCCCACTTGCTTTGGCAATGTAAACATGTGTGTTTCCCACGCCAATAAAGCCCTTTAACATGTACACATAAATGTGTGTCTGTTTGTGTATCTGTTGTGTGTCTGTTTGTGTGTGTGTGTGTGTGTGTGTGTGTGCGTGTGTGTGCATGCATGCATGTGCCTGTGTCTATTGTGAGTGTGTGTGTGTGTGTATCTTACATTTTTAATGTTCATTAATATGTTTATTGTCCCTTTACAAACAAAATAAACAAACAAAATAAACCAGAAAAGGCCTCGTTAGGTGTGTTTTATTCACCTTCAGCCTGAAGTCTGCTGACAGAAAACAAAGCTGAAGGACAAATCAAAGCGGCGCGCTTTAAAAAAAAACTAAAACAAACAAAAAACCTCCTCACACCTTGACGGTTGTATAAAAGACCAGAGAGCTGCGATACCCTGAGATACAGAACTCTCTCGGGCAGGTAGGTGAGTAGGTGAGTCAGAGGGGGGGAGGGGCCTAGAGGTTGGGTGGGAGGGGCCTAGAGGTGGGCCAGGTGAGGTTCGATGGAAAGACGGCATCATACTTTCAGTTCATGAAACCACACACACACAGAGAGAGACCAACATACATCACTGACAGAAACTGAGAGACACACACACACACACACACACACACACACACACACACACAGAGAGAGAGAGAGAGGGAGAGAGAAAGATAGGGATAGAGAGATAGAGTCTCACATTACCATGACAACACACGCCCATGACATCATCACCATGACATCATCAGGGTCAGGGTTAGGGGGTAGGTGAGGGGACGTGGTTAATCAATCACCTGTTAATCATTCACCTACTTGATATAAACATTGATCACCACTTGGTGCAGAGAGAGAGTGAAAGAGAGAGAGAGAGAGAGACAGAGAGAGAGAGAGAGAGACAGAGAGAAACAGAGAGGGAGAGAGAGAGACAGAGAGAGAGACAGAGAGGGAGAGAGAGGGAGAGAGGGAGAGAGAGACAGAGAGACAGAGAGGGAGAGGGAGAGAGAGAGACAGAGAGAGACACAGAGAGAGAGAGAGACACAGAGAGAGAGAGAGAGAGACAGAGAGAGTGAAAGAGAGAGAGAGACAGAAAGAGAGTGAAAGAGAGAGAGACAGAGAGAGACAGAGAGAGTGAAAGAGAGAGAGAGACAGAGAGAGAGTGAAAGAGACAGAGAGAGAGACAGAGAGGGAGAGGGAGAGACAGAGAGACACACAGAGAGAGAGACACACACAGAGAGAGAGACAGAGAGTGAAAGAGAGAGACAGAGAGAGACAGAGAGAGAGACACAGAGAGAGAAAGACAGAGAGAGTGAAAGAGAGAGAGACAGAGAGAGAGTGAAAGAGACAGATAGAGAGACAGCGAGGGAGAGATAGAGACAGAGAGAGAGAGAGAGACAGAGAGGGAGAGAGAGAGACAGAGAGAGAGGGAGAGGGAGAGAGACAGAGAGGGAGACACAGAGAGAGAGAGAAAGAGAGACACAGAGAGAGAGAGAAGTGTAGATAGGGAATAACAGCAACCTGGGAGAGTTTCTCCCACCCTCCCTCCCCCACCCTCCCTCCCCCCTCCCTCTCTTTGTGTCACATGGAAATGTAACCCAGTAAAGACCATGGTCTGCTGCCTCAACAGTGAACACCCTATTATACCTAAACCCTACTAACCCTATACCCTACTATACCTATACCCTACCTGGCTCTGCACCCACCTGCACAAAGCCAACCAGGTAGGTATGGAAGGTGTGTGTGTGTGTGTGTGTGCACGCGTTTGTGAAAGTGCACCTCTCTCATCAGTTCTAACAGACAAGCACTAACACACCACAGGACTGCTGTGTAATCTCTCAAAAGATTCCACAACTGAGAAATGCATGATGTCAGCCCCCCCCACCCCCCACTCCACCCCACCACAACCATAACACAGGAGATTCCCCACTTCAAACACCCACGGTTGTTCTGTAAACAGTGTTAATGTCCTTTAATTAGCCTGCTAGCGTGCTACGCTAGCACGCAGGGCGGGCAGGCAGGCAGACACGCAGGTATCTGGTTCCCAGCAGGAGGAATGTGGGCGCATGCGAGTCTCCAGCCATGCGACGCTGCCTCTGACACGCTGGCCGCCCTGACACGCCCGGCGCTAAGGGAGACAGGGGCGCAGAGATGCCTCCCCGCTAATTAACCTGAAACATTCCTGCTGCTGAGAGGAGCTGCTCTGATCTGACGCTACCTGGCGTCTTAGGGAGGGGGGGGGGGGGCAGAGGGGAGGGGGTGGGAGAAAGAGAGGATGAGGGGGAGAGAGAGAGAGAGAAAGAGAGAGAGAGAGGAATAGAGAGAGAGGGAGGAATAGAGAGAGAGAAGGAGAGAGAGAGGGGGAGGGATGGAGAGAGGGAGACAGAGAGAGAGGGAGGGGGTGGCAGTGGGGAGGGGCAGGGGGAGGGGGACCTAAATCACTGTTCTCTACTTTACAAAAACAGCCCAGAGGGCTAGCTTATGTACCCTGAGAGAATGCATCAACAACGCCTCAGTGTCGTCCCCCCACCGCAAACCCCTCCCTCCAGGAAACACAGCCTCCCCAAGAAAGTCCCTGGCCCACATCAAAAAGCCAAAGGCCTGGCTAAGCTTATTCAGGTTTCAAGTGCAGGGGAAGAGAGATGAGAGAGAGATAAGAGAGGGAGAGAGGAGAGGGGGGGGGGAGGGAGGGAGAGAGAGACTGAGGGGGGGGGGGGGGGGGGGGGAGAGAGAGTGTGCGTGAGAGAGAGATAGAGAGAGACAGAGAGAGGGGAGGCAAAGGAGAAGAAAGGTCTCCATTTTAAATGTTAGGGTTTTAGATGGATAAAAGGGTGCGATAATGGAGGGAGTCATTTGAGGGTGGGGGTCTAAGGAGGGGGGGGGGGGTCTAAGGAGGGGGGGGGTCTAAGGGTGGGGGGGTAACGAGGGCCATGTGTTGGCAGAGGAGCAGAGCGTGCCAGTTTAAAGACATTACAGGAATCAAAGGCAACGTTTGGCACCAGATGAAACGCCCCTGGCCTTCTCTCTCTCTCTATCCCTCTCCCTCTCTCTCTTTCCCTTTCTTGAATCCCTCTCTCTCTCTCCTTCCTCTCTCTCTCTCTCTCTCTCTCTCGCTATCCCTCCTCCTTTAATCCCTCTCTCTCTCTCTCCTCAGATGAGAGTGATGGATAGGGTTTCAGTCAGTCGGTCGTTCAGTTATAAACCCTGGAATGCTCAGGCTCCTAAATGCCCCCCCCCCCCCCCCCGATAATCTCCCCCCTCCTCTGTTTCTGATCACCTATCTTATTTCGTTTCAAGGGGAAGCCCTTCCGTTGCAACATTAGTCTATGTAAAAAGGTAAAAAGGTGCATTATACAACGATAGATCCGGTCCATTGTCTCTATTGGTCAGTTTGCGTTCCATTCCTAAATGGAATGTTGACACATCTTTTCATATTACTCTGCGTTTGTATATATTACCGTTATCAAAGTTACATTCTTACCGTTGCTTAGCAACTGATAAACAACTGTTCAGCGGATGAATACACTCGCAATAAAACACAGTTCCATTAAAATACATTAATTAAAAGTTTGTCTTGTCTTTCTTTTGTGAAATATTGATAGATAAATGTGGTAACCGTTGGAGAAAAGCGTTATGGAACTCGACCACGGCTTCGAGTTCCATCTGCAGCAGCAGTGAGCCACTAGGAAGTGTCCGTTCGCTGCGTTGTCGTGACAATAAACAGCTCCACTGCATTCTGTCTGTGACTGCTTAAAAAAACACAAGCGAGATCGAACGCAAAAACAACTTATGCTGTTTATGCAAAGGGATGACAGGGAACAGTTATGAGAGGAAAGGACCGGATCTGACCGGATCTCCACTGAGGAGGCTGGTTAGTCCAGGAGCAGTGTTAACCTGCCTCCAGCACGTCATCACTTAACATGTCACAGAGAACACACACACACACACACACACACACACACACACACACACACTCACCATGCTGAGGTCCCACTGGGGTCGGGGGGTCAGGAAGGAGAAGGAACTGCCTCTCCTCAGGGGCCTGGAGGGAAGAGAGGAGAACCACGTTAACCTAGTTAGCAAGTTAGTTAGCTAGTTAGTTAGCTAGTTACCTCATTAGCTAGTTAGTTAGTTACAGAATAACTACCTTTACTACTGAACACTTAACATCCAAACTCAAAACAGTGACACCCCTAAAAACCCAAACTGACACTACTTCAATCCAACAACTCACCACAGGCAGCCACAACACAACGCCACAATGTCCAAATATAATAACATACAAATATAACAACATATCCATATAATAACATATAAATATAACAACATATACATATAAGGTAAGGTGAACAGGAGAGGCAACAGCAAGACAACCCCCAAACAGGAAATGGTTTTGTGTTGCGAGTGGCCTTGTCTCTACTGGTTGAGTTTCACCAGTCCAACAGTGTGGCAGCCCCTACCCTCTGGAACTCTCTTCTCACAGTGATGCTACCCTTCCCCTACCCTGGACACCTTCAGATCAGCCCTCAAAACTCATCTGTTCACCAAGGCCTTTGGCCCCTAGTTTAGTTGTCACTGTCGCTGTCTCTGTGTTTTCTTTTCTGTCTGTTGTGTCTGTCTGAGTTTCTGTCTGTAAAATCTGTAAAGCGCCCTTGGGTTTGTGAAAGGCGCTATATAAAAACAAGCTATTATTATTATTATCCACTTAGCCACCCCTACCCCCGTAGTTACGTACCACAGCACCCGTCTGGTGTGACCACAGTCATGTCCCCTCCTCTGCATCCTCAGACCAGCCAAGACGTCCAGCCAGAGAGAGAGATCACCCTTCAGCCCCTGATTAGAGGCTCTTCAAACTGTCCTCACGACACTCCTCTCTCTCTCTATCTATAGGACCCCAACTGTCCCCTCACACACACACACACACACACACACACACACACACACACACAGGGGGGTGGGTGGAGCAACCAGCTACAACCAACCAGCTACCAGCTAATCAGGAGTTTGTTTGTTTGCTCAGATAAACAGGGAGAGCTTTTTATGACTCACACAGGTGAGACAGAGCTACCCCCCCCCCCCCCCCCAACCCTCCTTCACGACAGGTACCCCCTTAAAGACCAACAAAACCTTCTCACGCTCATCAGGTTATCTTCAGTCAGAGGGACATGAGAGGACCAGATTAGGCCAGATGAAGGGGACCCTGACATGCAATGAGCTACTCTCCATGAGTACACTCAAGAAGAAGATGATGATATACTTTTATTGATCCCTAAAGGGGAAATTATCTTTCTGCACCCCCCCGAACCCCCAAGTTCCTGCCTGTAAGCTCTCTCTCTCAGGGGGTCCCCAGCCTTATCTCTCACCCTGGTAGGGCACCCAGCAGACACACGACCAGCTGACATCATCATCTCAACATCAGAGGACCTCGAGAGGATCTGGCCTTCAAATATATTGACCCTGGGGATCAATATGTTAATCTATGGGCCGGTTTCACTGACAAGGCTTAAGGCCTAGTCCAAGATTACATCACACTCTGAGGGCCGGTTTCACAGACAAGGCTTAAGCCTAATCCTAGACTAAAAAACATCTTCAATGGAGATTTTACATTGAAAGTGTGATTTAGTCCAGGACTAGGCTTAAGCCTTGTCTGTGAAACCGGCCCTTAGTGTTACATCTCCATTGAAGGATTAGGTTTAGGCTAAGCCTTGTTTTTGAAACTGGACCATTATACTGTGTATATTTTTGTTTATGTCTATAATACTGTTTGTTAAATGTTTCTGTCTATTTAGGGACGGACGGAACTTGTTGGGCCAGTTTCACAGACAAGGCTTAAGCCTAATCCTGGACTAAAAACCATCTTCAATGGAGATTTTACATTGAAAGTGTGATTTAGTCCAGGACGAGGCTTAAGCCTTGTCTGTGAAACCGGCCCGTTGTGTTGCAACACATCTGACTTGTTGAAATGTCAATATATGTTATTAACGTTATTAATGTTAGAGTTAGTAATCTTCGACAGTGAAAACGGTGGACTAAAACTATGTTTCAGTGTTGAGAGTATTAATGTGTTATGGCCCCTGGGGGGTATTCCATCAATGTTGCTAAAGGAAAATCCAGACTTATCTTTGATAACTCTTGTCAAAATAAGCCTAGATTTTTTTGATAAGTCTCGTGAGGATTTTCCTTTAGCGGTGTTGAAGGAATACCCCCCTGGTGCTAGCATAGATTACTTTTTCTTGTGATGGCTAATGGACAGATGATTCACTTACTTACTTTAGCGTCTGCAAAATGCCAAAAATGTAAATGTACCATATATTGTTTTTGCATCTGTCCCTATTCAAATAACGCCACATAAATAAATAAATAAATAACTAAAATCATGGATCTCTGGACACTTGTTTCTCATTGCTCTCCTGCTGTTGTTGCCAGGGCCAAGCCATTCCAGCCATTCCATTGGTCGAGTAATTCCAGCCATTCCATTGGTTGAGCCATTCCGTTTGCCGACACGTTGTTGTAACAGGTGCCACTTGTCCACAGTGACACAGCACTTCTATCTATGCACGGACACACACACACACACACACACACACACACACACACTTTCAACTGTCACTGCAGGTTATATAAAATCTGACAGAAATAGAGAGAGGGGCATCCTGGGTGTCCTGGGCAGGTGGGAGGGGGGGGGCATGGGGAGAATGTGCACTTGAAGGTTAAAGGTCACTACAGGTGGTTGGCAGTAACAGTCACAACCCCCCCCCCCCCCCCACACACACACACACACACCCTTCCTCCTCCTCTACCCCCCTCCTCTCTTTGTGCACAGGGGCATTGTCATGCTGAAACAGGAAAGGGCCTTCCCCAAACTGTTGCTACAAAGTTGGAAGAATACAATTCTCTAGTCTCATTGTATGCTGTAGCATTAAGATCTCCCATCACTGGAGCTAAGGGGCCAAGCCGAAACCATGACAACAGCCCCAGAACAGAACTGTGTCCACATACTTTTGTCCATATAGTGTATGACCCAGAGCATTGTGGGAGGTGTGTATATGACCCAGAGCATTGTGGGAGGTGTGTATATGACCCAGAGCATTGTGGGAGCTGTGGTGTATGACCCAGAGGATTGTGGGAGCTGTAGTGTATGACCCAGAGCATTGTGGGAGGTGTGTGTATGACCCAGAGGATTGTGGGAGGTGTGTGTATGACCCAGAGCATTGTGGGAGCTGTGTGTATGACCAAGAGCATTGTGGGAGGTGTGTGTATGACCCAGAGCATTGTGGGAGGTGTGTGTATGACCCAGAGCATTGTGGGAGCTGTCTGTATGACCCACAGGAGCTGTGGTGTATGACACCCTCTTCCCCCTGCGTGACCCATCAGTGGTACGACCCAGACTGTGACTCCCTACCCAGCGGACCAGACC
The DNA here is from genome assembly GCF_963989245.1 of Nansenia antarctica. Lineage (NCBI taxonomy): Eukaryota > Metazoa > Chordata > Actinopteri > Argentiniformes > Microstomatidae > Nansenia > Nansenia antarctica. The sequence continues at coordinate 131,210 of NW_027662925.1, forward strand.
ACACGTGGGCGACAGAGGGGGGAGTTTACTGGGGTTGTTATGGTTACTAGACTAAACTGTGAAAGAGGACACCCTTCATGTAGGTGTGTAGGTGTCTTTGTGTTTGTGTTATGAAATAGGTAGACAGTGATTCACCTGGGCCTGGCCAACGTTATCACACTTGACAGACGACACAAGGGAGGAGGATTCTGAAGAGAGGCCAACAAAGTCCTTTAGAGAATATTAAGACAGACACGGTGATGCTATGATGTTGCTTACATTTACATCTTAGTCATTTAGCAGACGCCTTCATCCTAAGAGACTTACAACTAATCCATTTGTCTTAAAAGCAAGTGAATCATCTAGCAAGCATCAGTCATCATAAGAAAAAGTTATCTATGCTAGGACCAGGGTTAGACCAGGCTTAGACCAGGCTTAGACCAGGGTTAGACCAGGGTTAGACCAGGGTTAGACCAGGGTTAGGACCAGGGTTAGGACCAGGGTTAGACCAGGGTTAGACCAGGGTTAGGACTAGGGATGCACGATATGCATTTTTTTCCAACCGATACCGATACCGATGTTTACCCGCTTCTTGTGGCCGATAACCGATATGATAACCGATATGATAACCGATATGAGAACAGATATAATTTCACAGTTGATAACCTGTAGTTCATGCACACCTGAAGGTAAGAAAGGCTATGTAGTGAGCAAAGATTGATGATTTAATATTCCATAGTGATCTCACCAAATCTAACTTACATCACTATTGTTAACACAACAAAGAGAACACTTCTGACTCTTCAAATGTTCATTTATTATTTCCTCTAACAAACAGAATCTGTTATAGACAGTGCACAATGCTTTTTTTAGCCAAGATCTGGCCTCCTTTTATGAAAACAAAAAAGGCTCACCTAAGAGTAATTAGATCCAAAAAAAGTGTCAAAAATAAAGTGCATCTTGTCTATCCCTGTAAATTGAAAATGCATAAATAAAATATCAAAAAATAAATAAATAAAGTGCATCAGTCAATACAAAAATAAAGACTTTTATAGAGCCAAAAGTTTTATAGAACTTTTACAGAAACTAGTGCCAAATGGCTGCTTAGTCTGCAGATAAACAGAATGACACAAGGCACATAGTAGGCTACACTAGTATGCTTAATAAAGCAACTGAAAAGGGCTGGGCTATGCTACTTTTAGTGCATGAGGATGAGGTAGGTTGTGATAAAACTTATCTGGCCTACGCTAGTATTGATCAGACTATGGATGTGTGTGGCGACTGTATCATACAGAGCAGGCAGGCACACGTCTGCAAAATAGCGGCGGCTTGGGAGTGTATACCGGGGCTCTAAATGTGAAATTAGCTGGCGAAATCCTTTATCTTCTACTACAGAGAAAGGCTGGTCGCCGAGGGCCATAAACTCCATTATTTTTTCATTGATTGCTTGAGCCTTTGGCTGTCTCGAGTAAACTTCCTGCAGTTTTCAAATGCGTGTTCAATAGGCACAGCAGCTTTTTTTTTTCGCGGCTAGGCTACCTTCTGCTACTAGTGCTTGATATTCCTTCCATACAGCGTGCTTACAATGGTGAATCTTAAGGTGACTTATGAGATTCTTTGTGTTGTAACTCGTAGACCTTTGCCCTCCTCTCCGAACTTTTGTCGAACATGTGTTGCAAATTGCAAACGCACTATCTGCCTCAGAAAAGAATGTCCACACCGGGGAAGACATGTTTCGCTCTCGTCTATACACTGCGTGGCTGTACGCAGGCGCAGCATCATGAGCGCGGAAACCGGAAGCAGAAATATTTCCGGCTTCATATTATCGGCTCTATATCAGCTAAAATTTTATAAAACCGATAAATATTTAATAACATTAATTTCCCATTATCGGGCCGATAAATATCGGTGCCGATAATATCGTGCATCCCTAGTTAGGACCAGGGTTAGACCAGGGCTAGGACCAGGGTTAGGACCAAGGGCCATTGGCAGTCACAATACTAGAAGAAAACAGGGGATGACGAGGTCTGTACAGGGGGGTAGAGGGGATGAGGAGGTCTGTACAGGACATTCTGGGACATCTGAACACACACACAGCTATGTGAGATCATGATGTAACTGTCATCCTGCCTTCTGAGAATCTGTGTGTGTGTGTTCCGTGGTGGCAGAACACTATGTGAGGTGTGACATCTGTGGTTGTGGTGTGTGTGTGTGTGTGTGTGACCTAGGTGGCTGTGTGACCTGGGTGTGTGTGTGTGTCTTAAACAAGTGTCTCTGGAATGCAGGACAGGTTACTCAGGAAGGGCATCACAACCCAGGGAGCCTGGCAGCGTGTGTGTGTGTGTGTGTGTGTGTGTGTGTGTGTGTGTGTGTATGGCTGCATGGCTGAGGAGGAATGACAGGCATGGTTCTTCGGAAGCGACCAGCCCCCCCCCCCCCCCCCCCCTCGTTACATCACACTGCCAGGCAGCCACTTCCCACCTAGGAGGGAAGATAAACATGGAGGGGGGGGGCAGGGCCCAACGGAGGTATGTACCCAACAATTGATGTACCAACCTGGCCCTCCTGTCTGCCTGCCTCTCAGCTATGTGACACCACCCAGACACTCCTAGAAACGCCTCTCTGGAAGGAACACTCTGTAATACTGCTGTCGGGAGGCACACACTGTCATTAATAATAATAATATGACACCTCTCTCTCTCTCTCTCTCTCTCTCTCTCTCTCTCTCTCTCTCTCTCTCCCTCTCACCCTCTCACCCTCTCACCCTCTCTCTCCCTCCCTCCCTCCCTCTCACCCTCTCACCCTCTCTCTCCCTCCCTCCCTCTCTCTCCCTCCCTCCCTCTCTCACCCTCTCACCCTCTCTCTCCCTCCCTCCCTCTCTCACCCTCTCACCCTCTCTCTCCCTCCCTCTCACCCTCTCTCTCCCTCCCTCCCTCTCTCCCTCCCTCTCACCCTCTCTCTCTCCCTCTCTTTCTCTGGTGAATAATAATAATTCTAAGAATTAATTGTATTTATATAGCGCTTTTCCGGGGCTCAAAGTCGCTGATAATATGGGAAAAACAGAAAACACAGAAACAACAAGCAGAAGATAACATGAGCACATAGAACACAGAGTTTACGAACAGGCACAGGGAACAATTAACACAGCAATGTCCGGGAGGGGGGGGGGGGGGGGGCTGGCAGGGTTAGGGGAGATGGTTAGGGAAGGTGGTTGTATGCATGCAGCTGTATGGGTGCAGCTCGTGAAAAAGCACGGTCTCCCAAGCCTTTGTCATACTGCAGCAGGGACGTACACGCTGTAACACTGCAGACAACAATGTCTCGGAGAGTCAGGGAAGATTTAGGCGAGGCCCTTTTGAAATGTGGTCTGGACTTCAGATCAAAAACAAGTGTGTTGTTTCTGTCTGGGGGGTGCTGCTCTTCCTCGCTAATGTACAACAGGCTAGGCTAGGCTATATGATATATATATATATATATATATATTTATTATCAGTCCTTCTGTCAGGACTGCAGAATCACTCCATATCTTCCGCCGTAGACTGAAGACCTTCATCTCTCCATCTCTTCGGGCAACACCTTAACTGTCCCTCCTAAAGACCTCCATCTCTTCAGACTGCACCTTAACTGTCCCTCCTGAAGACCTCCATCTCTTCAGGCTACACCTTAACTGTCCCTCCTGAAGACCTCCATCTCTTCAGGCTACACCTTAACTGTCCCTCCTGAAGACCTCCATCTCTTCAGGCTACACCTTAACTGTCCCTCCTGAAGACCTCCATCTCTTCAGGCTACACCTTAACTGTCCCTCCTAAAGACCTCCATCTCTTCAGGCTACACCTTAACTGTCCCCCCTGAAGACCTCCATCTCTTCAGACTACACTTTAACTGTCCCTCCTGAAGACCTCCATTTAAGCAAGACCTCAAAACCTACTTATTCAATGTCGCCTTTTGAAACTAAGGGAGACATTGGAGATTATAGAACTAGGATCACTGTGCTATTACAACATACTCGTGCTTTGAGATCTTGTGTTGACAGGAAAAAAGGCTACACCTTAACTGTCCCTCCTAAAGACCTCCATCTCTTCAGACTGCACCTTAACTGTCTCTCCTGAAGACCTCCATCTCTTCAGGCAACACCTTAACTGTCCCTCCTGAAGACCTCCATCTCTCCATCTCTTCAGGCTACACCTTAACTGTCCCTCCTAAAGACCTCCATCTCTTCAGACTGCACCTTAACTGTCCCTCCTAAAGACCTCCATCTCTTCAGGCTACACCTTAACTGTCCCTCCTAAAGACCTCCATCTCTTCAGGCTACACCTTAACTGTCCCTCCTGAAGACCTCCATCTCTTCAGGCTACATCTTAACTGTCCCTCCTAAAGACCTCTACTTACCCTCAGTCTGTTTAGTGCAAAGACATCTTCTTGTACAGTTTCTCTACTGCTAATAAAAATAAAATAAATAATAACAATATCTTCCTGCTTCTAGCATTGTAACTGCCAATGGCTCCAGGCCGGGGCATAGATGACGTTTCCCCTACGATGACTGGCGGATAGATGATTCACTTACTTGTATTTGTGGTAAAGTCACTTATTAATTACACACTAGTGGTGGTGTTCCCAGGTGGGATTTTGTTACGTTTCTCAATAGGTTCTGTTATGTTTCTCACTAGGTTCTGGGTGTACACAATAAGGTCGGATCCAGGTGCGGTGTAATTAAAGAATGAGACGGAGAAGTAATAAAATAAAGATTCTCTTTACTGAGACGTATGATTCATAGGTACAAACATAAACTCTTAGCCGGACAACAAAAAGGGGAGCAGTAGGGCTCAACACGTAGGTAATAATAACTCAGGCACTGCGGTCAATAATAAAGTGCACGAAAACTAAAGATTGAGCAAAGGGCTCCAAAGGCGGTACAAGGTTGCAAACCAGCAAACAAAGTCAAAGTTCAAATTACGTTCCGGGTAACGGATACGTGAAGTGGTAATACATACACAGGTTTCTGAAGCATTCCATACGGTGTAACACAAGTGATCGACTGACAAAGGAACAAGGAAATGGGACACACCTATATACACTGACAAACACACACAGGTGACAACAATCATTCGATAATTAGTCCAGGGCTGGAGCACTGTCGCTCTTCGACCAGTAGGGGCGATGGGGAGTCCTCTTCGCTGACCCCCCTTGTAACAGTGCCCCCCCCTGACGAACGGCACCAGAAGTTCACCCGGGTGCCTCGGGATGGAGCCGGCGAAAGTCCGTGATGAGGCTCGGATCTAGAATATCCCGCCGAGGCACCCAGGTACGCTCCTCAGGCCCATAACCCTCCCAGTCCACCAGGAATTGGAGACCCCTCCCCACCTTCCGGCAGTCAATAATCCTGTTAACCGTGTAGGCAGGTTGTCCATCAATGAGACGGGGCAGGGGGGCGGGGCGGGGTGGAGGGGCCATGGGGGAGAAAACAACGGGTTTGAGGAGTGAAACATGGAAGGTGGGGTGAACTCGCATGGAGGGTGGGAGTAGCAGTCTGTAGGCCACGGCGTTGACCCGCCGCACCACCTTAAACGGCCCCACGAAGCGAGGAGCCAGCTTGCGTGACTCCACCCGGAGGGGGAGGTCCCGGGTAGACAGCCAGACCCTCTGACCAGGACGGAAGACCGGGGCCGGACGGCGCCTGCGGTTGGCCTGGCGTTGGGACCTGTCCGAAGCCCGCACAAGCGCCGCCCTTACCCGCCTCCAGGTACGGCGACAGCGGCTGACATGGGCTTGGACCGATGGTACAGCTGCCTCCTCCTCCTGCTCCGGGAAAAGGGGGGGCTGATACCCGTACTGGCATTGGAAAGGGGAGAGGCCAGTGGAGGAGCAGAGGAGGGTGTTGTGGGCGTATTCAGCCCACGCCAGCCGCCGGTTCCATGTCGCCGGATTGCTGGAGACGTAGCACCTCAAGACCCCCTCCAGATCCTGGTTGACGCGCTCCGTCTGCCCATTGGATTGGGGGTGGAACCCGGAGGACAGGCTGACGGAGGCGCCAAGGCTGGTGGCGAATGCCTTCCAGAACCTGGAGGCGAATTGAGGACCCCGGTCGGATACCATGTCCAGGGGTAGTCCGTGCACCCGGAAAACGTGCTGGACCACTAGCTCCGCCGTCTCTTGGGCCGTGGGAAGTTTGGGGAGGGGGATGAAGTGCGCCGCCTTGGAGAACCGGTCTACCACCACTAGTATGGCGGTGAACCCATCAGATGGGGGTAGACCCGATATGAAATCGAGGGCTATGTGCGACCAGGGACGTTTGGGGATGGACAGGGGGTGTAGGAGTCCCGGCGGTCGTTGCCGGGAGGCTTTACTGCGCGCGCATAGGGCACAGGCTGCCACAAACGCACGCGTGTCCCCCTCCGCTGTGGGCCACCAGAACCTCCTTCGTATGAAGTCCAATGTCCTGGTGGCCCCTGGGTGACTGGTGAGGGAGGAGGCGTGCGCCCACTGCAGCAGTCGTGCGCGCGCAGTCTTCGGAACGTAGAGCCTCCCCGGCGGACCCCCGCCCGGGTCAGGCTCCCGCCTCAGCGCTGTCCTCACTACCCTGTCGATTCCCCAGGACACGGGGGCGACGACCAGGCCAGTGGGGACGATCGAATCCGTACTCTCCACCAGGTCCACAGGATCGAACTGCCTCGACAGTGCATCGGGCTTGGTGTTTTTAGAGCCCGGTCGATAGGAGATCGTGAACTGGAACCTGGTGAAGAATAACGCCCACCTGGCCTGTCGGGAGTTGAGGCGTTTGGCCCCCTGGATATAGGCCAGGTTCTTGTGGTCTGTCCACACTATAAAAGGGTGCGCGGCCCCCTCCAACCAGTGCCTCCATTCCTCCAGCGCGAGTTTGATTGCCAGCAGCTCGCGGTTCCCCACGTCGTAGTTGCGCTCCGGCGCGGACAGCCTGCGCGAAAAAAATGCACAGGGGTGAGTCTTATTGTCCTTGGCGCAGCGCTGTGACAAAACCGCCCCTACCGCAATGTCCGAGGCATCCACCTCCACAACAAAGGGTAGGGACGGGTTCGGGTGCACCAGGATGGGTGCTGAGGTGAAGCGCTGTTTTAATGCCGTGAACGCGGTGTCCGCCTCCAGGGACCAAGAAAAGGAGCGTAGGCTAGTCTGGGTGAGGGCTGTCATCGGGGCCGCTAAGGCGCTAAACCCACGAATGAACCTCCTATAAAAGTTTGCGAAACCCAAAAAGCGTTGTAATTGTTTGAGAGAGGAGGGTCGGGGCCAGTCCAACACCGCACTGACCTTTCCGGGATCCATGAGTAGATTCCCCTTGTCCACCACGAAGCCCAGAAAGGAAACAGTGTCCACATGGAACTCGCACTTCTCCACTTTAACAAAAAGTTTGTGATGGAGAAGGCGTTCGAGCACCTGTCGCACATGGATTCGGTGTTGGGCTAGGTCCTTGGAGAAAATTAGAATGTCGTCGAGGTAGACGAAGACTGAGTGGTCGAGGAGGTCTCGTAGGACATCATTAACGAGCGCTTGAAATACCGCTGGCGCGTTGGCAAGGCCGAACGGCATTACTAGGTACTCGTAATGTCCTCTGGGGGTGTTAAAAGCTGTTTTCCACTCGTCCCCCTTCCGGATCCTCACTAAGTTGTACGCGTTTCGTAAGTCCAGCTTAGTGAAGACCCGGGCCCCCTGCAAGGACTCAAAGGCCGTCGTCATCAACGGAAGAGGGTATCTGTTTTTCACCGTGACGTTGTTCAACCCCCTATAGTCGATGCACGGCCGTTGACCCCCGTCCTTCTTGGCCACAAAGAAAAACCCTGCACCCGCCGGGGAGGTGGAAGGGCGAATGTGGCCCGCGGCGAGTGCGTCGTCGATGTACTCCTTCATGGCCAGGGTCTCAGGACCGGAAAGGGAGAACAATCTCCCCCGAGGGGGCGTGGTGCCGGGCAGGAGGTCGATGGCACAGTCGTACGTCCTGTGGGAGGGTAGTTCCCTAGCCCGCTGCTTGCTAAAAACCTCCCCCAGATCCCAATAGACCTGGGGAACGCCCACTACGGCCGGAGTCACTGGAATGTTTGTAGACCCCGCCGCTAGCGTGGAAAAGGGTCTAGGGGCTGTAGCTAGGGAGTGGGAAGGGACTGGGAATGGGGTTGGGGTTCTGGGAGGGTTGGTAATTCGCCCCGTGGACCAGTTAATGTTATGGTTGTGCACCGCCAGCCAGGGGTGCCCCAGGACCAGAGGACAGTCGGGAGACTCAATAATAAAAAACTGGATGAGCTCCCACTGTTCTTGCTCCACCTGGATGCGAATAGGTGGTGTGCACTGGGTAACGAAGCCGGTCCCCAGAGGCCGGCCGTCCAGGGCGCGGACCGGTAATGGAACGGGAAGGTCCTTTAGAGCTAGTCCCCACTCGTGGGCTAAGCCCGTGTGCATAAGGTTCCCCGCCGCCCCCGAGTCCACCAACGCCCACACCCGTCGTATGCGGCGTCCCCCCTCTATCGTTACCCCCAAAAAGGTCCGGTGATCGCCCATTGCGGAAGGTGACTCGTGGCTCACCAATGCCCCTCCCGACATTAGCGAGCCCTCCCGTTTCCCGGTTTCTCCGGGCACGTAGCGACTAGGTGTCGAGCCCGCCCGCAATACAGACAGCGCCCCTCTCTCTGACGCCGCTGTCGCTCGGTCTGAGACAGGCGTGCCGCTCCTAGCTGCATTGGCTCATCGTAGGTGGGTTCCTCCTCCATGAAGCCACTGGGTGGTTTCACACCCGGCGTTAGGTGGGAGGGCGCGCCCCTAGCCGAGCCTCTCTCGCGGTCCCGCTCCCGGCGTCTATTATCCACCCGCCGAGAGAGGTCGACTAAGTCGTCCAGCTGCTCAGGCAGCTCTCGGAAGGACAACTCGTCCTTCATGACCTCCGAGAGCCCCTGCGCATACAGGACGACCACAGCGCGCTCCTCCCACCCGGTCTCTCTGGCCAGGGTGCGGAACTCCACGGAATAGTCCGCCACCGTGCGATGACCCTGTCGACAGGCGGTGAGTCTCCTGCCTGCCTCGTAGGTAGAGAGTACCCGGGTGTGATCAAAGACTTTCCGCAGCTCTGCTATGAAGAGCTGGGAGCTGGCACATATCGCCGTCCCCCTCTCCCACTCTGCCGTCGCCCAGGACAGGGCACGTCCCGTTAGCAGAGTGGTGATATAGGCCACCCGGGACTGCTCGGTGGGAAAGGAGGTCGGCTGTAGGTTGAAGACTAAGGTGCACTGTGTGGTGAACTCTCGGCAGCCCTCTGGACGTCCGTCGTACCTCTCTGGAGGTGGAAGGCGAGGCTCACGAGGTGTCGGCGGAGGTGTAGGGACCAGTAGTGGAGGTGGGACTGCTGCGGCGTTGGCTGCGGCGGCGACCCGTTCCGCGTTGTCCTGGCGGTCCACCAGGCTCGAGACGGTGAGGGACAGCTGGCTGAGATGTTCACTCATCTCCCGGAGGAGACGTTCATGCTGGGTCAGCATGGCACCTTGGGTGTCCAGTACGGTGCGAAGGTGTATTACATCCGCTGGATCCATATTGGTCAGTCGATCTGTTACGTTTCTCAATAGGTTCTGTTATGTTTCTCACTAGGTTCTGGGTGTACACAATAAGGTCGGATCCAGGTGCGGTGTAATTAAAGAATGAGACGGAGAAGTAATAAAATAAAGATTCTCTTTACTGAGACGTATGATTCATAGGTACAAACATAAACTCTTAGCCGGACAACAAAAAGGGGAGCAGTAGGGCTCAACACGTAGGTAATAATAACTCAGGCACTGCGGTCAATAATAAAGTGCACGAAAACTAAAGATTGAGCAAAGGGCTCCAAAGGCGGTACAAGGTTGCAAACCAGCAAACAAAGTCAAAGTTCAAATTACGTTCCGGGTAACGGATACGTGAAGTGGTAATACATACACAGGTTTCTGAAGCATTCCATACGGTGTAACACAAGTGATCGACTGACAAAGGAACAAGGAAATGGGACACACCTATATACACTGACAAACACACACAGGTGACAACAATCATTCGATAATTAGTCCAGGGCTGGAGCACTGTCGCTCTTCGACCAGTAGGGGCGATGGGGAGTCCTCTTCGCTGACCCCCCTTGTAACAGGATTTGAACTCATGACCTTCCGATCACCAGAACAGCTCACTGTGCCCTAGGCCACCACTTCCCCATAGCAGAACCTTATTCCTACATTCCAGAACTTTATTCCTACATTCCAGAACCTTATTCCTACATTCCAGAACTTTATTCCCACATTCCAGTTCCCAAGCAGACAGACAAACTTCTACATTACATATACTACCCGTACCCTCCGATCCTCATCCACTGTTCCCCTCACTGTCCCACCCTCACAACTCAAAGGCTTCGGAGACCGTGCTTTTTCACGAGCTGCACCCCGCCTCTGGAACTCTCTCCCTCAACCACTCAGAGACTCACCCTCACTCTCCACTTTTAAATCCCACCTCAAAACCTACCTGTTCTCCCACGCATACAACCTCCCCTACCCCTAACCATCTCCCCTAACCCTGCCACCCCCCTCCCCCCTGGACATGCATACAACCTTCCCTACCCCTAACCATGTCCCCTAACCCTGCCACCCTAGATGACAGTTTCCTGCCATGACTGATGATTCTCTTACTGAGACAGATGCACCTGTCAGGTGTAAGAAGCGTGGGATAAAGGCGTTGGATGAAGGCGTCTGCTAAATGCCAAACATGTAAGAAACGCAGCAGTGATGGACTGACGATGGCAGATGTTGACAGGTGACAGGTGAGGTGGTCTGAGACAGGTGCATCTGACGACTTCCCTCGCATGAGAAAACCAGGTGTGTGTGTGTGCGTGTGAGTATTTCTGTCGACTCTGACATGTGTAGCTGGGGGGCAGAGAGACAGTGTGGGCAGGGGAGGTGAGCTCATGAGAGCGGGGGGGGGGGGCAGGGAGGGAGGGAGGGAGGGAGGGAGGGGGGGGGGAGGGAGGGAGGACTCTGTTTAGTTAGCGTAATAGCTAGCCTGGTTACAGTTTCACACACCTAACAAACAAAGGCAGGGCCGAGCATGTACACTGACTCATACCACCTACAGCCCTCACACACACACACACACACACACACACATAACACACAACACACACACACACACACACATTACACGCTACACAACACCACACACACACACACACACACACACACACACACAGTGAAACAGACCTTTGTCCGCGGGCTGACTGCTATGACGAATGTTATTGTCAAGTGACATCAATCACACATGCATAAAAGGACACACACACACACACACACCAACACAATGGCTATCATCTTTCAAAAACAGGTCATTGTTGTATTGGGAAACCAGATATGCGACACATATTACTCAACGCAATGCTTTTGTTAACGATATCATTACTATATGTATCACAATCTAGCTGTGCGTGACTGCAGTTAGCTGTAGAGGGGTTCTCTGCAGCCTACCTGAGAGACAGGTGTGTTCCCCAGGGGTCAAGGGTCGGTCCCCAGAGCTTGTGATTGGACGTCACGAGCAGGGATATGACTCTAGACCCAGAGGGGTGTACTGTAGGTCACACACACACACACACACACACACACACACACACACACACACACACACACACTGTAGTTGATCTAGGCTGCTGTGTAAACCACCTCTGACACTGACAGACATGAAGACTTCACAACTGAACTGTGGAATTTTTAAAAAACTAATTTAGTTACCGAGGGTGAAATGAGGTCACCGAAACTGCCAGCATTCTAGAGTGTTCCACAAGTGATTCTATTCACCAGAAATGCATAATTAAACGATGACGAGAAGTACTGTTGCTAGGTAAACACCACATGACATTGACAACACCTGGAGGTCTAGGTGGTCAGTGTGTGTGTGTGTGTGTGTGTGTGTGTGTGCGTCAGTGTTCAGGAAGTGTTTAGCAGCTAATGAGCGTCACTGTCAACGAACCGTGCGTAGATGGATTACAACAGATAGCCACAATCTAAAACCACGCTAATTAAACCCACGCTAATTAATCACACTCACTACAATAACATTGTCATAACAAACACATCATGCTTGTGTGTCCATCAAACCCAATTTCCCAATTGTTGTGTTAGCTAGTGTTAGCTATGTGGGTCAGATTCTGGGTGGTATTTTTCCGTGTTTTCCTGCAGGGCAGCAGTGGATAGGGTAGGGTAGGGCAGCAGTGGGTAGGGTAGGGTAGGGCAGCAGTGGGTAGGGTAGGGTAGGGCAGCAGTGGGTAGGGTAGGGTAGGGTAGGGCAGCAGTGGGTAGGGTAGGGGCATGGCAGCCTAGCAGCAGTGGGTAGGGTAGGGGCTTCCTGGCGCGGGGCACGGACAGCCTAGTAGCTCCCTCTGCCAACATAAACCTTCACTAAAACCCAGAAATACAGCTCCATTTGTATAATATAATCAATGTTTGTTACAAATACAATCTATGTTTGTTACGAGGCTGTGGGGCTCATCCAAGCTGTCACACACTCAAACAGAGAGGTCACAACAGAGGTCACAGGTGAAAGGTGATACGTGCAGCTCTGAATGAGTAATGTCACCTCTCTCTCTCTCTCTCTCTCTCTCTCTCTCTCTCTCTCTCTCTCTCTCTCTCTCTCTCTCTCTCTCTCTCTCTCTCTCTCTCTCTCTCTCTCTCTCTCTCTCTCTCTCTCTCTCTCTCTCTCTCTCTCTCTCTCTCTCTCTCTCTCTCCCTCTCCCTCTCCCTCTCTCTCCCTCTCTCTCCCTCTCCCTCTCCCTCTCCCTCTCCCTCTCCCTCTCCCTCTCCCTCTCCCTCTCCCTCTCTCTCTCTCTCTCTCCCTCCCTCTCTCTCCCTCTCTCCTCTCTCTCTCTCTCTCTCCCTCTCTCTCCTCTCTGTCTCTCTCTCTCTCTCTCTCTCTCTCTCTCTCCCTCTCCCTCTCCCTCTCCCTCCCCCTCTCTCCATGTTTCTTATCACGTACGTAGTGAAGGGTTAGCAGTTGGACCCAGAGCAGCCTGCTATCTTTACGAGCCGTCTTAATAAGAGCAAAGTCCCTCAGGAGACAACTCTGCACGCCTGAGGAGGTGTCTATACCTGAGTCCCTCTGACCTACACAACACGACCACAATACAACCACAACACTACCACAACACAACCACAACACGACCACAACACTACCACAACACAACCACAACACTACCACAACACAACCACAACACAACCTCAACCCTATGAGTCCATATGACCTCCACAATACAACCACAACACAACCACAACCCTACCAGCCCATCTGACCACCACAGCCCCAGCCCCACCATCCCGTCTCCCTTTCTGCTGCAGGCAGCTCTGTTCCTAGACCTCCACCGACCCCTGGTGGTGAGACACGTGTACGACTGTTCATAAACAAACGGGGCTGTGATATGAAAATAAACCTCACCTTCACATGTGAACATACATGTCGTCTGGTTTGGTGTTGTCAAACTAAACTGTGTGCTGATCCAAACTTACATCTCTACGTGTTCATATGAGCATATGAGCTTACTGACCAGTCAGGACTGAAGCTTGGCTGACTTGTCTGGGTAACATCCCACTACACATGCAGCGAGAGTGTGTCACTAATGTGCTGCTTATGTACAACACGGTGCGGACCACGTGTCCTCGTGTTAACAGCGATGTAATTATCTAACAATCTTCTCCTCCCGTCGCCTCACCGTGTGTTGTCGTTCCTGTCATGGGACGAGTCTTCATCATCCACGGAGAACTTCCTCTTCATCACGCCTCCTCTCCTCCTCTCCTCCGTCTTTCTCTCCGGTCTGTCATTCTTCATCTTCATCGTCCCATCAGCGGTTTCCTCCATTTGAAACGTTGAACCAGAAATTAAAGTTATCGCTGAGTTGTTTGGTAACAAGTTAACTGTGTTTATGATCAATAATAACTTGCTACAAGGTAACGGCGGTGGCGCTGTTTGAATATGGCGGAAACCCGAACAATGACCAATGAGGGAAGACCAGAGGCGCCGCTACAGGCGGGGCGGAACCACCAGCGGGGCATCTGGTAACAATAGGCAGGGCAGGTCAATGAACCTGCTG
>NW_027662925.1:147783-214726 GCF_963989245.1 Nansenia antarctica
AGACAGACAGACAGAGGAAAGAGACAGACAGACAGACAGAGGAAGGAGACAGACAGACAGACAGACAGAGGAAGGAGACAGACAGACAGACAGAGGAAGGAGACAGACAGACAGACAGACAGAGGAAGGAGACAGACAGACAGACAGAGGAAGGAGACAGACAGACAGTGGAAGGAGACAGACAGAGGAAGGAGACAGACAGACAGACAGTGGAAGGAGACAGACAGACAGACAGACAGAGGAAGGAGACAGACAGACAGACAGAGGAAAGAGACAGACAGACAGACAGAGGAAGGAGACAGACAGACAGACAGAGGAAAGAGACAGACATACAGACAGACAGACAGTGGAAGGAGACAGACAGACAGACAGACAGTGGAAGGAGATAGACAGACAGACAGACAGAGGAAGGAGACAGACAGACAGACAGACAGAGGAAGGAGACAGACAGACAGACAGACAGAGGAAGGAGACAGACAGACAGACAGACAGAGGAAGGAGACAGACAGACAGACAGACAGAGGAAGGAGACAGACAGACAGACAGAGGAAGGAGACAGACAGACAGTGGAAGGAGACAGACAGAGGAAGGAGACAGACAGACAGACAGACAGACAGACAGACAGAGGAAGGAGACAGACAGACAGACAGACAGACAGACAGAGGAAGGAGACAGACAGAGGAAGGAGACAGACAGACAGTGGAAGGAGACAGACAGAGGAAGGAGACAGACAGACAGACAGACAGACAGACAGAGGAAGGAGACAGACAGACAGACAGACAGACAGACAGACAGAGGAAGGAGACAGACAGACAGACAGACAGACAGACAGTGGAAGGAGACAGACAGAGGAAGGAGACAGACAGACAGTGGAAGGAGACAGACAGAGGAAGGAGACAGACAGAGGAAGGAGACAGACAGACAGACAGAGGAAGGAGACAGACAGACAGAGGAAGGAGACAGACAGACAGACAGACAGTGGAAGGAGACAGACAGAGGAAGGAGACAGACAGACAGACAGACAGAGGAAGGAGACAGACAGACAGACAGTGGAAGGAGACAGACAGACAGACAGACAGACAGACAGACAGAGGAAGGAGACAGACAGAGGAAGGAGACAGACAGACAGACAGAGGAAAGAGACAGACAGACAGACAGAGGAAGGAGACAGACAGACAGTGGAAGGAGACAGACAGAGGAAGGAGACAGACAGACAGACAGACAGACAGACAGACAGACAGAGGAAGGAGACAGACAGTGAGGTGAAGCCAGTAGAGGACTGAGAAGCAGAGGCAGAGGATGTACCAGTGATGAGGCCGGGGGGAGGTCTGGGACCTCCGTCCAGGGCAGAGCAGACTGCAGCGCCAGGGCCCAGAGACGCTCCACGGCACACAGGTCCTGCTTGGACCACCACTCGTCTGCAGACCTGGAAACCACAAAGCAGACTTTAACAGGATGGAAGCCCATTGAATATGCATATCCTCACACTGAAACATACCAGCAATCACAGTGAGTCTATGTCCCCGCTGGAAGGGTCTGTGTTGATTGTATTATCAATGTACTGAGAAAATGTAGGGGGCAAATGGATAATCATATTGCAAATAAGCCAGTGTCTTTGACTGTGCAGTGCCAGAGGCTGTGGGGCTCATCCAAGCTGTCACACACTCAAACAGAGAGGTCACAACAGAGGTCACAGGTGAAAGGTGATACGTGCAGCTCTGAATGAGTAATGTCACAACGACCTCTCTCTCTCTCTTCTCTCTCCTCTCCTCTCTCTCTCCTCTCTCTCTCCCTCCCCCTCTCTCCATGTTTCTTATCACGTACGTAGTGAAGGGTTAACAGTTGGACCCAGAGCAGCCTGCTATCTTAACGAGCCGTCTTAATAAGAGCAAAGTCCCTCAGGAGACAACTCTGCACGCCTGAGGAGGTGTCTATACCTGAGTCCCTCTGACCTACACAACACGACCACAACACCACCACAACACAACCACAACACAACCACAACCCTACCACAACACCACCACAACACTATCACAACACAACCACAACACAACCTCAACCCTATGAGTCCATATGACCTCCACAACACAACCACTATGGAGGACCAAGTCCGCCAAAATTAACAATAAATATATAGACACATAAATGAATGTATGAACAAATACACATACAAATACACACAGTATACCGCAATACATTTCTATATGTATTTATTCTTTTCCACATTTATTCTTTCTTTTCCACATTCATTCTTTCTTTTACACATTGTTTTCCACATTTATTCTTTCTTTTCCACATTGTTTTCCACATTTATTCTTTCTTTTCCACATTTATTCTTTCTTTTCCACATTGTTTTCCACATTCATTCTTTCTTTTCCACATTGTTTTCCACATTCATTCTTTCTTTTCCACATTCATTCTTTCTTTTCCACATTCATTCTTTCTTTTCCACATTAATTCTTTCATTCTTTCTTTTCCACATTAATTCTTTCATTCTTTCTTTTCCACATTCATTCTTTCTTTTCCACTTTATCAGTAATGTATGCAAATATATGGGGGCGTATCTTGCATGTTGTCCACGCCCCTACGCATTTTCATTGGTTGATACCACGCGTGACGTATGAAAGCAGTGACACTGTTATTACCACAGACGGGTAAGAGAGTCTATAGCCCTGTTCTCTCACAGCGTCTTTCTCCGTATAATTTCCATGGAATCCCAAACTATGTCTATGACATCCCAAGCTATTCCCGTGTTGTCCCCTTTCACACATGTCGGCAATGGTCTATACTAGTCCATCAGCACTGTATGGGAGAACTTGGTGATAACCACAATACCAGTTGACTCAATAACGCTCCGTGCACACCGCGGACCGTGACCCACCGTTCTGGCGCAACCTGGTGGGATGGACTTGACGTACTTCAACGTGCGATGCAGATGCAAAGCTCTACTCGTGTTGCTAGCGAAGTTTCCCACAGAAGTGGGGGAAAAAACGTCAGATCAGATATATAAACGGGTTCTTTTGATAAACTGGACACATTTTGTGAATATACTGTATATGGTTACTTTCTCGCCTGAAAACATAAAAACGTCATAAAATGACATATTAACACTTGTAGAGCCAAATTACAGATTTTAGCCAATGGCGGCCAAAATTGAGGATTTAAAATCTGAGGCGAGAGCTGAGGGCTTCATCACGTCTCGCGCAGTATCAACCAATGAAAATGCGCAGGGGCGTGGACAACATGCTGCATACATTACTGATAAAGCATACATTACTGATAAAGCGAAAGACAATGTTGTTTTCACCTAGCTATTCACATAGAATACTTTGTCTTTGTCATTGTCAGATGTGTATGCAAATATAGGGGCGTATCTTGGACGCACTCTACGCATTTTCATTGGTTGATACTGCGCGTGACGTGGTAAAGCACTCAGCCAAGATCCAGGTACTAACACGGCCCAACCCTGCTTAGCTTCCGAGGTCGGACGAGATCGGGCGTATTCAGGCTAGTATGGCCGTGAGCAACAGTACCATGACCCAAAGCATCCATAACACCCAGCCTGGAACATTGTTGTTGATGTAACTTTATTAAATATGCGGGATAAATGAATGAATGAATGAATGGACTTTATTGTCATTGCTACAGTACAGGTACCAAACAACGAAATTTAGGAGGGGTGGCTCCCCTGGTGTTAGGAAAGGGAAGAAAAAAAAAACTTAAAAAAGAAAAAGCAAAAACTTTTTTTTTTTTTTTTTAAAGCACTCTATTTGTGGGTAGAAAATGCACAAGGTGTCCTGCTTGAAGGGAGAAGTGTTTTTTCAATGAATTCTAACTTTATTGGGGGCATATGGCACTCTATATTGGGGTAAAAAGTGAATTGGAACTGCTGCTCTCAGTCGATGTAGGCCTCCATAAATGGCTAGACGCTGCACTCTTGTGGGTGAAAATGGTAGTGACAGCCCAGCACAACAAAACATCGATAAGACCCAGCCTGGAACTTTGTCAATGATGTAACTTTATTAAATATGCGGGATAAAGCACTCTATTTGTGGGTAGAAAATGCACAAGGTGTCCTGCTTGAAGGGAGAAGTGTTTTTTCAATGAATTCTAACTTTATTGGGGGCATATGGCCAGGGCTGGACTTAGGGGGGTGGGGGCCCCTGGGCTTGAGTCATTGTTCGGGCCCCTACCTACACTAAAAATGATAAGCTACAACTACACCAACCAGAACCTATGACCAGAAACACACGTATCCCAATGGAGTATGTTATTGGCATAAAGCACATGAAGAAAAAGCAAGTGTTAGGCCTGAACCAAGCGGTCAAATGTGGCAGAACCCCAGAACAGACGGACACAGAGACAAGGGTGACAATAATAACATTTTTATTTAATAAAGACAGACAAAATAACAAACCTACACTAACAGGGCCTACGTGGGGGGAGTGTGTGGGTGCCTGAGACGAAATGTAAGTGAGGTGTGTATTGGACAGCTACAGTATGTGTCTGGGCGCGAGTGTCTGAACTCATGAAGCATCTACGACTGGTTTGAAAAACCCAGTAAGTTTTGGAGTTTTTCTCAGTGTCTCCCTTTCGCGTTCCACTTTTTCATTTTTCTTTTTTGCGCTCCACTCTCGTAATTCCTCCTGTCCGCCATGATCATGACATTGACAATCGCTCCACCAAAGATGATGCCCCTGCCCTGCGCGTGACGCGTCGATGTAAACCTCTCCATTGGCCTAAATATACAGTATAATTAAACAAATTAAAACACGTCATTCATCAGAGCGTCCAGTAGGAATAGTGATAGGGGCTGTATTTCCATGCCCGCGGGGGAGGGGGGGGGGCTGTATTTCCGTGCCCTGCGCTGCGACAAAACAATTTTTTCCAATTTGAACGTAATTTATGAATTCAAAATCAAAGAGCAAATATTTATTCATACATTTGGATTTATTTTGGGGCCCCTTGTAGCCCGGGGCCCCTGGGCTCAAGCCCAGGGTAGCCCATGCATAAGTCCGGCCCTGCATATGGCACTCTATATTGGGGTAAAAAGTGAATTGGAACTGCTGCTCTCATTCGATGTAGGCCTCCATAAATGGCTAGACGCTGCACTCTTGTGGGTGAAAATGGTAGTGACAGCCCAGCACAACAAAACATCGATAAGACCCAGCCTGGAACTTTGTCAATGATGTAACTTTATTAAATATGCAGGATAAAGCACTCTATTTGTGGGTAGAATATGCACAAGGTGTCCTGGATGAAGGGAGAAGTGTGTTTCAAAAGAGTACCTGAACATTTCATTACCATCTGGGTGGGCAAATTCTAGATGTGATTTTTTTATTCCTATACATCCCTAGAAAAGTCTGGGAAAATGCCTATTTTAAGTAGATAATGTATAATTTGTATATTTAAACTTAAAAATTCTGAAAACAATTACTAAGTAGCTAAGTAAGCAATCTAGCTGACTATGACTGGAAACGAAGTACTATCCAGTTAGAATTATAGAAGATCTAGTTGTGTTTTCCTGCTGGTCTCGCTGCCTGGGTTTGAACAGACTTGTGGTGACTAAAAATGGCTTTAAAAAATGCCTTTCCACCAAAGAATATATATATGCCATATATATGCGATATATCATACCTCCACTATGATTCATATGCCCTAACCCTTTTTTTTATTTTAAAAACATGCTATGTGGAATGGAGTGTCTGCTCTCGGCTGAGGGCTTCATCACGTCTCGCGCAGTATCAACCAATGAAAATGCGCAGGGGCGTGGACAACATGCTGCATACATTACTGATAATGCATACATTACTGATAAAGCATACATTACTGATAATGCATACATTACTGATAATGCATACATTACTGATAATGCATACATTACTGATAAAGCGAAAGACAATGTTGTTTTCACCTATCTATTCACATAGAATAGTTTGTCTTTGTCATTGTCAGATGTGTATGCAAATATAGGGGCGTATCTTAGACGCACTCTACGCATTTTCATTGGTTGATACTGCGCGTGACGTGGTAAAGCACTCAGCCAAGATTACCTGAACATTTCATTACCATCTGGGTGGGCAAATTCTAGATGTGATTTTTTTATTCCTATACATCCCTAGAAAAGTCTGGGAAAATGCCTATTTTAAGTAGATAATGTATAATTTGTATATTTAAACTTTAAAATTCTGAAAACAATAAATGTACCCATCCATGGGTTTAGGGTTAGGGTTAGGGTTATACATTATATATAATTTGTATTGTAATCTGTAAAATATACAGACTTTTCCAGAATAGAAATCTAATCAGTAAAAACTAATCTAAAACTAATCTAAGCAAGCCTTTAGAATATGGATAATAACACATACAATACATACAAATCTTACTTACTCCTCTTACTGTAGGCTATTGTCTTTATATAATGTGTGCATATAATGCACTTTGAATTGCCCTTGTCGTATGAAATGTGCTATACAAATAAACGTGCCTTGCCTAAACCCTTTTGGAAGGTTTTGTTTATGTCCAGGTTTCACACATCTCTGTAGTTACATGTTCAGTGAGTGAGTCTAGTTGCTGGTGACCGCTAGGACCATAGGCAGATGCCTTGTTGGTAAGTAATTTGTTCAAAGCAAAAAAACTAATAAAGTGTGTGTTTACCCCCTCAAATAAATTAACTTAGCCCCAGTCAGATCCATATTTAGAGGTAAGTTACCTCAGGTAACTTTAGCTAGCAAGCTAGTTTAGAGTTAGTGGTAATGTTTATCTAGCTAGTTACTAAGCATCCTTATTACATTTATTTTGAACTTATATTCTCAATTGACTTTCACATTGATCTAATTACAGTTTTTCCCAATTGCTAAAACACAAAAGCCAATTCTCTAAACCAAATGACCAGTTCTCTAAACACATTTAATAAAACTAGCTCCCATTTGCCAAAACCATAAACACATTTCACATGAAGACACAATTCACAAAACACAATCCTCCTTTTCTCACAAGTCTAAACACATTTTGTCTTGCTAAAACACAAGTTGCAAAAAACTCTGCTCAAATTCTCAAATTAAAGCTCATGTGATGCAAAATGCTTGCCACAGTCAGCAAAATTTGAACACAATGAACACACCTAGCTTCATTCATTAAACATAACGACTCAAAATGTAAGACACTTGTTGCAAATGATTGTGGTGTGTGTGTGTGTGTGTGTGTGTGTGTGTGTGTGTGTGTGTGTGTGTGTGTGTGTGTGTGTGTGTGTGTGTGTGTGTGTGTATAGTTCCATAAATAAATAAATAAAACATCACACCCTGAACATTGTTTTCAGTGAGTATTGTTGTGTGTAATGGATCCTCTGTAGTGTTTGCATTGAGTTGTGATACAGTACAGTAGTGTACATGTTACGGTACATGTGGGAATACAGTACATGTGGGAAAACTAGGGTTAGGGTTAGGTGCTAGGGTGCTAAGGTTAAGGTTAGGGTTAGGATTAGGGGTAGGGTTAGGGTTAGGGTTAGGGTTAGGGTTAGACATGCCAGCATGTACCAAGTCACCCTAGCACCTAACCCTAACCCTAGTTTTCCCACATGTACCGTATTCCCACATGTACCGTAACATACATACTGTATTTTCTGTAGATTTACATATTGTTCATATGAAACACACACACACACACATCTATGAATGCCCAATACTCTACAGTGATATATAGCCATCTTTTTAATCCACTTTTATATCATGATCTCACTGTTTTTTATATACTGTCATGGCTGGCCCAGTGTTGTTGTCTGTCCTTTATGTTGTGTTGTGTTGTTATGTGTGGTTTTTAGTGGAGTGGCGCGGCAAAACGAATTTCCCCACGGGGATAAATAAAGTATCTTTGAATTGAATTGAATTGAATTGAATTGAATTGAATTGAATTGAACCACAACCCTACCAGCCCATCTGACCACCACAGCCCCAGCCCCACCATCCCGTCTCCCTTTCTGCTGCAGGCAGCTCTGTTCCGAGACCTCCACCGCCCCCTGGTGGTGAGATACGTGTACGACTGTTCATAAACAAACGGGGCTGTGATATGAAAATAAACCTCACCTTCTTCACATGTGAACATACATGTCGTCTGGTCTGGTGTTGTCAAACTAAACTGTGTGCTGATCCAAACACACATCTCTACGTGTTCATATGAGCATATGAGCTTACTGACCAGTCAGGACTGAAGCTTGGCTGACTTGTCCGGGTAACATCACACTACACATGCAGCGAGAGTGTGTCACTAATGTGCTGCTTATGTACAACACGGTGCGGACCACGTGTCCTCGTGTTAACAGCGATGTCATATCTAACAATCTTCTCCTCCTGTCGCCTCACCTTGTGTTGTCGTTCCTGTCATGGGACGAGTCTTCATCGTCCACGGAGAACTTCCTCTTCATCACGCCTCCTCTCCTCCTCTCCTCCGTCTCTCTCTCCGGTCTGTCATTCTTCATCTTCATCGTCCCATCAGCGGTTTCCTCCATTTGAAACGTTGAACCAGAAATTAAAGTGATCGCTGAGTTGTTTGGTAACAAGTTAACTGTGTTTATGATCAATGAGGGAAGACCAGAGGCCCGAACAATGACCAATGAGGGAAGACCAGAGAACAATGACCAATGAGGGAAGACCAGAGGCCCGAACAATGACCAATGAGGGAAGACCAGAGGCGGGGCGGAACCACCAGCGGGGCATCTGGCAGGGCAGGTCAATGAACCTGCTGATACACTGGTCTAGTTATGTGCAAAAATAACCATCTCCATTTCTCCCAGCAGAGCATGTTGCATATGTAGTAGTTTTTGCTCTTTGGTCTCTCTGAACTGGACAACTACTCACCTACTTCTGAGATTCCAACATTATTCTAAACGTTATTGTTTTAATGTTCCTTCAATGTGAAGGAGATCATTTTTAGAGGAACATCTGAAAGCAGCTGAGCCCATCTGGTGTGTGTTCTGTTGTTCTCCATCTGGTGTCATGTTGATAACATAACAATATCTGGTGTCACGTTAATAACATAACAATATCTGGTGTCACGTTATATCTGGTGTCATGTTAATAACATAACAATATCTGGTGTCACGTTAATAACATAACAATATCTGGTGTCACGTTATATCTGGTGTCATGTTAATAACATAACAATATCTGGTGTCATGCTAATAACATAACAATATCTGGTGTCACGTTATATAACATAACAATATCTGGTGTCATGTTAATAACATAACAATATCACACACATGCACACACAAACAAAAATGTAAATGGAACACATACAAATCCCAAAATAACATGTTCACCCTTAATATTTACTGTGAACTCTAACACGGGAACATCACCAAAAACACAGATAGGGGTAAGATGTGTACGCATGGGTGCCAGTGTCAGTGTGTGTGTGTGTGTGTGTGTGTGTGTGTGTGTGTGTGTGTGTGTGTGTGTGTGTGTGTGTGTGTGTGTGTGTGTGTGTGTGTGCCGTAATATCACTGTTCTCTCTAGCATGGTCCGTGATGATCAGGTGGTGGTTAGCATCTATTAGCATCATGTAGCATGTAGCCTCTTCTACTCCTGCTCCAACCCCTCACCCTCTACCTAACCAGAGTGAATACCAACAGAAGAATATTGCAGGGGAGTTTGGCAAAAATGTTGGGCCGCTACCCACACGTTTAGCTGTGTTGCTCATTCCACGAATGCATGATCCTTACAAGTCATACCTCGTTGTAAAGGTGACTAATCAGGCTTTATAACGATATAAAATACAATACCAATTGGTATTATTAAAGGGGAGGAATAATCGACCGAAATAACGTTTCCAAACTTTGTTTTGAGGAGTTTATGTATAGAGAGAGTATCATCTCTGGTGTTATACTGACACATTGTGGCGACACGTCATAACGTCCTGTTTCCTCTGAGGTTTACCTGGATTGACTAGATCACACACACACACACACACACACACACACAAACACACACGCACACACACACACACACACACACACACACACACACGCACGCACGCACACACACACACGCACACACACACACACACACACACACACACACACACACACACACACACACACACACACACACACACACGCCACAATACAACATTGTGACCTACAGAGGGGGAAGTGGAGGATAAGAGAGAAATACCTGTTGCAATCTTATGCAGAATTGCGTGTTACGTGCGGCCGTTTGTGGAGACAGGTACGGTATATTTTTATCCTCTCCCCATTGTGTTCATTGAAGTCCCATATGTTTATTAGCTTATTATTGAGGCTATTGACACCAATGTTGTTGTGAGTGTTTATAAAGCAACATTGGTAGTAACTTTGGAACGACCTTCAATTGTACACACTCATGTTCATGAATTGTTAGTCCTATTACATTCATGTATTTGCATAGGTTTTGGAAACAGTCTACGTTTTTACTTTCATTGTTTCAATATTTCTTAACCAGAGATGTGTCTATACATAAACTCCTCAAAACAAAGTTTGGAAACGTTATTTCAGTCGATTCTCCCTCCCCTTTAATAATACCAATTGGTATTGTATTTTATAGCGTTGGAAAGCCTGATTAGTCACCTTTACAACGAGGTACAACTTGTAAGGATCATACATTCATGGAATGAGTAACAGAGCTAAACGTGTGGATAGCGGCCCAATTTTTTGGGCCAAAATCCCCTGCAATATTCTTCTGTTGGTATTCACTCTCGTTTTGAGCTTCAAGTGCTGGCAGGTGTATGTCAGTCACAGGTGAGTGACTGGCACCTGAATGGCACCTAATTGACAGGAATGATATTCTGGGGCCAGTGGCGATCCCATATCTCCAGAATCTGGGACCTAACTCCATCCTCCAGGATAACAACACTCGCCCCCACAGAGCCAGGATCATCACAGAGCACCTCCAGTATTTGGGAGTGGAGAGGGTGGAATGGCCTGCCGTGAGTCCAGACCTCAATCCAATTGAACACTTGTGGGATCAGCTTGGGCGTGCTGTACGTGCCAGAGTGACCAACGCAACCATGTTGGCTGACTTGCGGCAAATCCTAGTTGAGGAATGGGATGCCGTCCCACAGCAGTGTGTGACCAGGCTGGTGACCTGCATGAGGAGGTGCCAAGCTGCTGTGACTGCGTATGGATCTTCCACACGCTACTGAGGTCCCTGACAGTGTAAAATTAATAAAGTGTAAAAATGGCCAATATGTGTTGTTTTTTCCTTATTACTGTGGGAGAGTGCAATCATCCAATCCACCAAGCAACTCACGAGAGTTCACGAGAGTGAATACCAACAGAAGAATATAGGGGATTTTGGCAAATATTTTTGGGCCGCTACCCACACGTTTAGCTGTGTTGCTCATTCCACGAATGCATGATCCTTACAAGTTGTACCTTGTTGTAAAGGTGACTAATCAGGCTTTCCAACGATATAAAATACAATACCAATTGGTATTATTAAAGGGGAGGAATCATTTTTTTGAGGGGTTTATATATACACACACACCCACACCACACACACACACACACACACACACACACCCCAATACAACATTGAGACCTACAGAGGGGGAAGTGGAGGATGAGAGAGAAATACCTGTTGCAATCTTATGCAGAATTGCGTGTTACGTGCGGCCGTTTGTGGAGACAGGTACGGTATATTTTTATCCTCTCCCCATTGTGTTCATTGAAGTCCCATATGTTTATTAACTTATTATTGAGGCTATTGACAGTTCAGGACCATGTTCGCACGGACAAATAGACTGAAGCTCAGCTTCTACCCTAGGGCCATTCAGGCCCTGAACACAGCAAAGACCTAGGTTCTAGGCCCTGGACAATCTAGACAACTTGATGGCAGCTACTAGATTGTAAACACAAGTGCAATATTGAAATACAACTGTGAACATTTCAAACCTGCTAACTGCGACACTTTAACACTAGGAAAGCCGTGAGGTGTCATCGGGCACCAGTGAGTACAAAAAAAAGTCTACCTTTGCACTTGATCAAATGTCAGGACCCTCCTTTCATGACTTTTCCTAGATATGTGCGTTCTACCACCCAGAATCTTTACATTTTCAAAATCGAGTTAGTATAAAGCGATTTTGCAGTATTTCTGTGTGTGCCTGTGTATTTGCCTTGGGATTCGGCTGCCATCTTTTTCTCCAAGGCTGCAATTCTCTTTTATATCAGCAGAGGTAGCAAGGGGGCACACACTGTGCTCAACCTTCAGGCTTCAGTGCTGAATTAGATACAGTGGATAAGACTGATATTTGTAACATAATGGGCCGGTTTCACAGACAAGGCTTAAGCCTAGTCCTGGACTAAATCACACTTTCAATGTAAAATCTCCATTGAAGATGCTTTTTAGTCCAGGATTAGGCTTAAGCCTTGTCTGTGAAACTGGCCCATTGTGTTTATATATCGGCTATATATAGCAATAGTGATACATAAGATATGTATATGTACAGACAGTTATGAAAATGATAAACTGTACAGTATGTCTCCCAATCCCTTCAGATTTGTTGGAGCCGAGTTTTTTTTTTCTCACAGCGGGTTCCATGCAATAGTGATAAGATATTATGATATGTGTAGCCTATGTACAGTTATGAATGTTACACAGTGGTGTAGTCTAGTTTTTTCTAGTGGGTATACTGTGATTTTGCCCTCCCAGTCAGAGCGACACCTGTCCCGTAGCGACACCCCATAAGCACCACCACACTCACTTATGCATACAGTATGCATCTACACCGGTGTTTGCTGCCTTGGGGGGGGGGGGGGGGGGGTGGCATGGACTGTACTTGTACATCAAGCTGCCTCACGCTACAGAAACAGGAGATAGGCTCCTGCCCCTTAAGGGCCGGCTACTTATGTGGTCTTGACTACATGTCCACTTTCTCACCTGGTTCTTGCTCTCTCTCTCTCTGGTGTGCCGACACCATCCTGCTCTCTCTCATTCTCTCCCTCTCTATCCTCCTCTCTACCTCTTTTGCTGTCAACCAAAAGGCAAATATAACAACCAGAGTATTTATAATTTAATAAGAGGTATACATTGAATTCATATCAAATCATAACATCATTCTAATTGAATATTGGGTTGCTGTGGGCAATGCAGTCAGATACTGTCTTTACTTACTCTCTCACCTGTAAGAAAATCGTATGTCCAACTACAAAAAACAGACATTTCCAATGAGTAAGGGTTTGTTTCAATGCTTCAATCCACTGTCCATGTACTGTAAATATACCATTATGGTATTACCATAAAGCCCAATTCTAGCAGAATAAGAAAGATTGTATATCTACTTTAAGTAAAATAATAAAGTGCATCCAGTTAGCTCTTTAGCTGGCATGTGTGCAGCAGACTAGCTCATCTAATCACCTCTGAGCACGCTAGCTAGCTTGCTAGTTCTTTGACACTATTATTCACATCATGAAACTATAATCAGACACTTTCTAGTCACAATAATAACGACTCATTTGAACCAACTTTCTCTGTCAGAACACAGTAATTATATTTGCTAACGTTTCAACTTGCTTACTTTCTTCTGCAGAGCTTTCACCGTGCAAAAACTCTCTCGGTCAAAACAAAACAAAACAAAAACAAAACCATTCTCCAGCGTGGCACGAAGCTGTGTGTGGAGGTCTGGCCCGCCCACCCCAAGGCAACTGTAGGGGAAATACTGAGAGCATTCTGAACGACTGGTTATGCGATAACAAACACAGAGCTGCCAAGTCTCACGCAATCGCCGTGAGACTCACGCATTTCAACCAGTTCTCACGCCACATCTCTATTTCTCACGGCGAGAAATAACAATTGTTTTATGGGACTTTTATTTTTGAAATTCCTTGAAAGAAAGCTACCGGACATGAGTTTCGTGGCATCTTTCTGCAAGCGCGTTAACTTGAGTCTGCAATCGAAGCGGCAGGCGAGCGCTGATGGAAGAACCTGTGAAGGTCCCTAGCATAAGAATGACAGTTGAGAATGTACTTTAAATAGAAAATAGTTTTATTACATTAGTTCACAATCCAGGCCCACATTGACCTCTCTCCAAAGAACCTCAGTTATTGTTACCAGGGCAGGTGTTATATTCACTGCACACCATAGGCTACACACTGTAGAAAAGGGTTGTTCACTGCACACCATAGGCTACACACTGTAGAAAAGGGTTGTTCACGGCAATCATCTATAAATATAGCACACTCAAACCTGCCCTGATGGTCGAACTGGGATTAACCCGGTGAAGTGGCAATGGTGGGGGAAAAGCGGATTTAAATAACAAATAAACAAACAAACAAACAAACAAACAAAAAGAAAAACTAGTCCGCCCCGCTACCGGCACACTTGCCCAGGCGGACTAGATAAGAACATACACTTTAACCAAACAAAACGTCTCACGGCAAGAGCAGCTGGCCGCACTGATGCTCTGGAGGAAACACAAATGAACAATCTTAAAACACTATTACCGACATATTAAAATACATAATGATTCAATTTACATGACGAATACATTAAAATACCTGGTACGTCGATGGCAGCGTCCTACCAGCGACTACCAGCCGCCTTCAACCCAGCAGGGAAGTAGGTGACCTGTAATACATCACACCATCAATATGCTGTGTACATACATCTACTGATGCCTCTGGACACATCTTCAGTGATGTTCCTGGAATCATCGGGCGTTTCGGGTCTTTCAACATCATACACCCTCCTCCAGGTGACCCAGCCGGGGCTGATCAGACCCCAGCTTGTGTCCAGATGGCTAACTAGCTACCATGACTCCATGGCTCTCCTCTTTTGAGCCACAGCCATCTAGAGGCTCTCTCTGCTGCATTGGTGGTACTGCGGATGGCTCTCCTCTTTCTCTCTCCATCGATGCCCAAACTGCTGAAGGCTCTGGCCAAGGAACGGGCTGCAAATCCTCTGCAACCAACCTCTACTGGGAAACACCTCGCTCTCCACCCAGCCTGCTGGCAGTCACTGACCAGTCCCGCGTACTTGGAGAGCTTCCTCTCAAAGGCTTCTTCCAAGCGGTCTTCCCACGGGACTGTCAGTTCCAGCAGCACTGCTTGCCTAGTGGACTCAGAAAAGAGAACAATGTCTGGTCGCAGGGTGGTGACTGCAATGTGGCTGGGGAACTTCAGCTGATGTTCAAGGTCAACCAACAGCTGCCAGTCTCTTGCAGAGGTCAAGATGCCTGCAGATGTTTTCCTGGCAGGGGTTGGCTGCTCCCCAGCTCTGACAAAGGCGATGGTTTTCTTGGAGGGTCGGAACTGCTTTGCCCACACAAGTCCTGCACTGATGGCTTCAGCAATGGTCTTCAGGACTTGGTCATGCCTCCACCTGTACCGTCCATCTCCAAGGGCCCTTGTACAGCAGCTGAGGATGTGTTCCAGGGTTCCTCGCTTGGAACACAGTTGGCATGCTGGTGTCTCTGCTATGCCCCATGTGTGCAGATTTGACGGGCTTGGAAGCACATCATAGACTGCCTGGATGAGGAATTTGATGCGGTGAGGCTCAGCTTTCCAAAGCTCAGCCCAGGTCACCTTCCTCTCAATTGCATTCTCCCATCTCGTCCAAGCTCCCTGTTGCTTCATTCCCACTGCCTTGCAGGTTCTTGTCTCCTCCACTGCTGCTCTCACCTCCTCCTGAACAAGGCGGCGCTTTTCCTTCCCCCTGGTGTTCATTTGGGGAGTTGGAAAGGATCCAAGCCCAGCTCGACCTCGTGTGACCACTCCCACCAAGCTCCTGTGACGCAGCCTCGCCTCTGCCTCTTGAACAGCTTCCTCTGCCCTCCACTTCCTGCCAGTCCTCACTTGGATCCCTGCATTAGCCACCTTCGGATCACTTGAGTCCCTGTACTGAACCACTTCTCTGGCTCTTGTCACCTTGAATTCCTCCTCCAAGGATTTGAAGGGCAGTTGCAGTTTGTTGGTGTTCCCATAGAGTGCGGTGCTGCTCAAACTCCTTGGTAATCCAAGCCATCTCCGGAGGTGGTTGCTGACCCTCCTCTCTAAGGTCTCCACTGTTGAGATAGGGACCGCATAGACAAGGAGGGGCCACAGGATCCTGGGAAGAATGCCATGTTGGTAAACCCAGGCTTTAAACTTCCCGGGTAGGCCTGACTTGTCCACGGATTTCAGCCAGCCATCCAACTCAGTGCAGGTCGACTTGATGGATATTGTGTCCCTCAGAGAGAAGTCAAAAACCTTGCCCAAGCTCTTGACTGGCTTCTCTGTGATAGTTGGAATGGCTGTGCCTGTGATGGTAAACCGGAACTTGTCCTCCACTTTCCCTTTCCTCAGCACCATAGATCTTGATTTGGCGGGTTTGAAACGCATCCGGGCCCACCCCACTAGCTTTTCGAGTCCCTTCAGAATCCACCGGCAGCCTGGGACTGATTCTGTCGTGACTGTGAGGTCATCCATGAATGCCCTCAATATTACATACAATCAAATAAATAATATAAAACGCTACGCACAGAAAATAGCCATAGGCTGCGGCCTACCTCTTGATCTCTGCCTGTCAGCATGGAGTAAGGTGTGCAACTACCTTACCTCCGACCTGATCACACGGCTGCGCTCTGGCGTTCCCCCTAAGGTGAGCCCTAAGTGCTTTCCTTTGGGCACCTCCCCTTTTCCTATTGGCGCCACCCGCCACACCAGATTGGGCTACTTTTGGTCACGCTGGACGGGTGGATTCGGCAGCTTTTAGACCGGTTGGGCTGGACATTGTCAATTCCGTCTGGCAACCGTGGTAGCAAAATATGTGCATACATTACAACATCGTATCTGGTAGCCTACTGGACTGGGTTGCACCAATATGGCCTAAGTCATTACTAAATGCAGGCATTTAGTAGTTACTAAACCCCTAGTTGTTACTAGTTAGTTTCAAACTAGTTGTTTACTAATTTCGGTTGCACCACGCCAATCTTTTGCCAATCTTAGCTACTCAGTTTTGGTAACTGTTTTTTGTTTCTCTACTGTAACATAACCAGGTACATTAATAATAATAATAATAATAATTAATAATTACAATTTACAATACAAATACAACAATTGGGGGTCCCTCAAAAAAAATATGGGCGCGCTGTGCGCGCACAAAATCACCCACCAAGCCCTCATTCGGACCCAGGAAAAACCCTGGTATGTACTGTATAACATGATAGCCATCTATGAGCAATGCACTGTATATAAGATGATGACCACGGGTCTTCCTGCTGCTGACCAAGGGGCTGAGTCCTGTTGATGGGGCCCATTTTTCTTTTAGAGTCTGTAGGCTACTGTATTTGTTTATTAAGATTTCATAAATATGATATATTGTCTGATTTTTTTTCTTGTTTTATAAAATGTTATTATTTATTAGTTATTATTTTCATTTCTTGTGCTGGTTTATTATGAACAACATGTAAAATTGCAGGAAACTAGCACAAATAATTGGGTGGGAGAGAGGGGCCGCCGCTGCCAAAACGTGCACAGTTTTTGTTACATATAGGCATATGTTAGTAGCCTGTGTTACAGGGACACCTAGGGGTGACCTGATAATGTTGCATGTAAGACCCGGATGTTGTATGTGGGCGTGCGCGGGAGGAACCGCAGTTTAATAAAAGTCATACTGAAACATGGAGTCAGAAGCGGGATCTAAGTAAAAATAAAAATAAAATAAAGACGCTTAAAGAAATGAAACGCCATGGCAAGCAACAGCATCCCCGCGCCCGATGGTATGCGCATGACTGGTGATCTGGCGAAAAACTGGGAAGTTTTCCGTGCAGAGTTTGAGGACTTTTTGCTCGCTACCGGACTGAGCGAGAAGTCGAAGCTGATCAAGGCAGCCACGCTGAGACGGCTGATGGGAAGTGAGTGCTGTCATGTGTACACACATAGCCTCACGTTGACGGAGGATGAACAGAAGGACCCAAAAGCGATTATGGACGCTTTGGGGGTTTACTTCAAACCGGCGAGAAACGTCATTTATGAGAGGTACATGTTTGGAAGCTGCAAACAAGAGGCTGATGAGCCAATAGACAGTTTCCTGACAAAGCTTAAGGAGAGAGCATCGTCATGCGAATACCGTGCGCTGAAGGACGGGTTCGTGACAGGCTCGTGCTGGGTGTTGCGAGTGAGGGCACCAGGAGGCGTCTGCTACGCGAACGTGAGTTGACGTTACACACAGCGACTGAAATCTGTAGGCTCGCTGAGCTAACCGAGAGACACATGAGAGTGATGGCCCCGCTAGCACAGACGGACAATGTGAATGCCGCGGACAGGCAGAGTGAGAGGCACGCACATCAAAGGAAAACAGCGCCAGCGGAGAGAGAGCCACAGTGGAGCTGCAAATACTGTGGAGGCAGCCACTAACGGGGCAGGGAGCAGTGCCCAGCCTACGGTAAGACATGCCGGATATGTGGCATAGCAAATCACTTTGCCAAGGTATGCCAGGCTGGCAGCAAGGCTGACAAAATAAAAAAAGTGAATGTGCTTGAAAATGATGAGCAAAGAGAAGATGACTCAGATACTGATGATAGACTGTTTCTAGTAACTGAATGTGTCAATACTGCAAAGGCCCAGCAGGGGCGCAAGTGGTTTGTGAATGTCTGAATGTCTGAATGTCTCATCCGGGGAGAAAAGCACAACCTCACATTTGAAATAGTCGACACAGAGCAAAAGCCTCTTCTCGGGAGGGGGCACATGCGAACGTCTGGGCCTCGTATCCTTCACCGTTCCAGATGAACTCCACACAGTTGATGCAAGCCAATCTGTGCCCCTCACCAAAGATCAGCTGCTGAGAGACTATCATGACGTCTTCAATGACCCAATCGAGTCAGTCCCGGGCGAGATACACTTCGAGCTGGATCCTGATGTGACGCCGGTGCAGTGCGCGCCGAGGAATGTTCCAGTGGCTCTGAAGGCGAGAGTCAAGGAGGAACTTGACAGACATGTCAAGGTCGGCAACATTGCGCCGGTGACTGAGCCGGCAGCATGGATAAGTAACATGGTGACTGTCGCAAAGCCAGAGAAAATAAGAATCTGTATCGATCCAAAGCCTCTCAACCGAGCGCTGCTGAGGTCTCACTACCATATGCCTACGCTGGAAGATGTGTTGTACAAGTTGCCCAAGGCTCGCCTCTTCACGTTGGCAGACGCTCGTGTTGCCTTTTTACAGTGCAAGCTTGACGACGCGAGCAGCCGTCTGACGACCTTCTGGACACCGTGGGGTCGGATGAGATGGCTCAAGCTCCCTTTCGGAGTCTCAGTAGCGCCTGAGATCTACCAGCGCAAGCAACACGAGCTGCTATCGGGCCTGGCCGGCATCGAACCGATCGCGGATGACATCCTGGTGGTCGGGTGTGGCGATACGGATGCCGAGGCCGAACTGGACCATGACAGAAACTTGAGTGCTCTCATGGAACGATGCAGAGCAGTGGGACTCAGGCTGAGTGAACGCAAGCTACAGTTCAAGCTCAAAGCCATACACTTCCACGGCCACATTCTGTCCTCGGAGGGACTGAAAATCGACCCAGAGAAGACACGGGCCGTGCTGGAAATGCCGACACCCACCGACGTGAAAGCAGTGCAGCGCTTTATTGGGTTCGTGACGTACCTTGCAAAGTTTCTGCCAAAGCTCTCGGAGGTCTGTGAGCCGCTCCGCAGGCTCTTGGATAAGGACGTCATGTGGCACTGGTTGCCCAAACACGAAGATGCAGTGTGCGGAGTGAAGCGTATGGTCACCTGCACGCCCGACCTCAAGTACTATGATATCACAAAGCCTGTCACGGTCCAGAGCGACGCCAGCATGACCGGGCTGGGGGGCTGTTTGTTACAAGGGGGACAGCCGGTGGCTTTTGCATCGAGGGCACTAACGCCGACAGAGCAAAACTACGCTCAGATTGAGAAGGAGTGTTTGAGCATAGTCTTTGCCTGCCAGAGATTCCACCAGTACCTGTATGGCAGGGAGGCTATCACTGCAGAAACAGACCACAAGCCGCTTATCACAATATTCAAGAAGCCCCTCCTGAGCGCACCGAAACGTCTCCAAGGCATGTTGCTGCAGCTGCAAAGCTACAATCTGGATGTTGTGTACAAGCCGGGCCCCGAGATGTATGTCAGCGACACTCTGAGCAGGGCCACGCCCCCGTGCCGTGGGTCTGACACCCCGTACGTGCAGCATGCTGTGTGCGCCGTGAACAGCACCCAGGCCGGGTATTCACAGCTGGACCAGGCGCAGCACCTGGACGTTACGGCTTTCAGATTCCACCAGATTGTGCAGCACACAGAGACGGATGATGTGCTTCAGGAGCTGGCATCTGTGATCCTCAGTGGCTGGCCAGACTTTAAAGAGGACACTCCGCTGGCAGTGCGGGAATACTGGCCCTTCAGAGACGAGCTGAATGTTCAAGACGGAGCGTTGTACAGGGGACAGTGCGTCGTCATACCAAAAGCCATGAGATCTGAGCTGCTCAAACGCATACACGCTAGCCACATTGGTGGGGAGGCGTGTTACAGACGGGCCAGGGATACGCTCTTCTGGCCGAACATGAGAGCGGAGATAAAGGACTTTGTGGCGAACTGCTCCGCATGCAATGAGTACGCACGGGTCCAGCAGAAGGAACCGATGATGTCGCATGACATACCGGTGCGCCCGTGGCAGGCAGTGAGTATGGACGTCTACTCATATGCAGGCAAGGACTTTCTCGTCATTGTGGACCAGTATTCGGATTTCTGGGAAATCGACCAGCTGCCAGATCTGTCTGCTGACACGCTCATCACGCGCTGCAAAGCTCAGTTTGCACGTTATGGGCAGCCAGAGAGGGTGGTCTCGGACAACGGCCCACAGTTTGCATGCGAACGGTTCAGGAAGTTTGCAGCGAGCTGGGGGTTTGCCCATGTCACATCCTCACCCCGACATCCTCGATCCAACGGCAAGGCTGAGTCGGCCGTTAAGATTGTCAAGTCACTCTGCAAGCGGGCGAAATTGGATGGCACGGATGCGTGGATGGCCATCCTTCACTGGCGCAACACACCCACAGAGGGGTTGGACAGCAGCCCGGCCCAGCGCTTAATGGCACGCAGGCTCAAAACTTCACTGCCCGTCGCGGACAGCCTGCTTCTACCACGTGTGGTGGACGGAGTGGCAGAGAAGCTGCGGTGGAAACGGCTGGTCGCCAAGTCATTCTATGACACGTCTGCCAGAGACCTTCCAGAGCTGGATGTTGGAGATCACATTAGGATGAGGCCTCTGCCAGGTGATCGCACAGGGCGGTGGCGACGAGGCCAGTGCCTCCAGAGAGTCGCTCCCCGCTCGTTCGTGGTGGATGTGGACGGCACACTGTACAGACGCAACCGAGTGGATCTGCGTGTTGCAGAGCGCTCAGCTCAAGCGCAACAGACAGACATTCTACGGCCTGAGCGGAGCAGTCCTGACCAGACCCAGGTCGCTGGGGAGACTGCCTCAGCCGAGACACGGATTGTCTCAAGTCGGGGGGAGACAGGCGGCGAGGTACATCCTCGTACACCAAGGGCACCGGCAACGCCGGGGGGTCCTGCCACGGCAGGCCAGGGTGTCTACTCACGGAGTGGTCGCCTGTCACGGCCGCCACAACGACTGGACTTATGACTTTGAAAAAAAAAAAGGAAGGGGTGAGTAAAGGGACAGCTCTTCTCGGACTGTTTTGACTTTGCCTCAGACGGCTGTACTGGACTGTTGTTCTTTGTTCAGAAAAAATAAATAAAATAAAAAAGGGAAATAATGCAATGTTGTAATGCTATTGTTAATGTTTGGGATTGTTATTGTCAATGGAATTGCAGACGGAGATGCAAGCATGTCATTTGCAAACAGCTAAAGGAAAGGAGATGTTACATATAGGCATATGTGTGGTGGCCTGGGAAAACATGTCGGATGTCGCTGGCGTTCGTTTGTGGCAAAGAGCAAAAATAGATGGAAATGTCCTATTTCGGCGATTTTGATATTATGTGGTATTCTAGTACTTTGAACTCCATACTACATTATGGTGAATAAACATTTTAAGAAAACAAAAGAGAAAGTACTTATTTTTTGGTTTTTGTGGTGGGTAGTTTGCTAGCGAAACAACGTCACGTTGAACGTGTCTCATTCTCAGTTAAGCAACGCACGCACACATGAGCGAAAGGAGAGACGATACTTCCACCTGTGTTATTGCCAGTTTACTGATGCTCACAATAAGCATAAAGTAATACAATCTTAACTAGAAGACACACAAATGGATCTGTCCCTCGCATACCGACGAGGCGAGCAGACTAACACCGCATCACAAGCAGACAAACGAGACCGGCCGATCTGCATAGGCTCCTCCCCCGACCCGGAGGAGAAAGGAGTCGGGGGCAGCATGGGGGCAGCATTTTTCACCTTTCACTTTTTTTGACATGATACATTAAAATGCTCATAACTTTTTAAAATAAAGGGCTATCTCAGTCATTCCACCAGTTATGAATAGCTGAGAACTTCTAATTTATGGAAATATTAAAAAATGAAAATGTCAAAATGCCACCATGTGAAGGGTTTCCCCAGGCCACCACACATATTAGTAGCCTGTGTTACAGGGACACCTAGGGGTGACCTGATAATGTTGCATGTAAGACCCGGATGTTGTATGTGGGCGTGCGCGGGAGGAACCGCAGTTTAATAAAAGTCATACTGAAACAGTTTTGGGTCGCTCCACCGCCAAAAAATCTCACTCCAAACTTTTGGTGAAACTTGGCAGCCCTGCAGATTCACCCAAGATGGCCGCCAGCCTAACAACACAACCAGACTCACCTAAGATGGCCGCCAGCCTTACAACACGACCGGACTCACCTAAGATGGCCGCCAGCCTTACAACACAACCAGACTCACCTAAGATGGCCGCCAGCCTAACAACACAACGGACTCACCTAAGATGGCCGCCAGCCTTACAAACACTCTCCAAGTATATCCAGCTGCGGACATCACGCCTATCACCCGGACGCTTGATGGACCATATTTGGTTGGAGTGGTTGGAGCGCGTCATCATACCGCGCCTGCATATTTGCATATAGGGGTAGGGGTAGTGGTGGTCTAGTAGTGGATAGTGAGTTGGACTTGGGATCGGAAGGTTGTGAGTTCAAATCCCGCCTGAAACCACACCACTACTAGTGTGCCCTTGGGTAAGGCACTTAGCCCTCAGTTACTCCAGGGGGAATGTCCCTGTAATTCGTAATTGTAAGTCGCTTTGGATAAAAGCGTCTGCTAAATGGCAAAATTAAATTAAAATTAAAATTATATTGCGCCTGCATGACGCATATACTGCATATACTGCCTTACGACGCATATACTGCCTTACGACGGTATGTTTTTTTCAAATCATTTATGCAAGAAATGTTTATACTAAGGATAGTTGATTGTTGAAGTGACTGGATGAAAAGGTAATGTTGTGGCTTATATGCCTTGTTGTGATTTTAATAGATAGCTGGAACTCAGCCATATGTTTTACGTACCATTTTCTAGCATTGACTAATTTTAGATGCACTTGAATTCTACAGGGAAAGGAGGTTCTAGAACTTCTAATTTATGGAAATATAAAAAAATGAAAATGTCAAAATGCCACCATGTGAAGGGTTTTCCCAGGCCACCACACATATTAGTAGCCTGTGTTACAGGGACACCTAGGGGTGACCTGATAATGTTGCATGTAAGACCCGGATGTTGTATGTGGGCGTGCGCGGGAGGAACCGCAGTTTAATAAAAGTCATACTGAAACAGTTTTGGGTCGCTCCACCGCCAAAAAATCTCACTCCAAACTTTTGGTGAAACTTGGCAGCCCTGCAGATTCACCCAAGATGGCCGCCAGCCTAACAACACAACCAGACTCACCTAAGATGGCCGCCAGCCTTACAACACAACCAGACTCACCTAAGATGGCCGCCAACATAACAACACAATCAGACTCACCCAAGATGGCCGCCAGCCTTACAACACAACCAGACTCACATAAGATGGCCGTCAGCCTTACAACACAACCAGACTCACCTAAGATGGCCGTCAGCCTTACAACACAACCAGACTCACCTAAGATGGCCGTCAGCCTTACAACACAACCAGACTCACCTAAGATGGCCGTCAGCCTTACAAACACTCTCCAAGTATATCCAGCTGCGGACATCACGCCTATCACCCGGACGCTTGATGGACCATATTTGGTTGGAGTGGTTGGAGCGCGTCATCATACCGCGCCTGCATATTTGCATATTGCGACTGCATGACGCATATACGGCATATACTGCCTTACGACGCATATACTGCATATACTGCCTTACGACGGTATGTTTTTTTCAAATCATTTATGCAAGAAATGTTTATACTAAGGATAGTTGATTGTTGAAGTGACTGGATGAAAAGGTAATGTTGTGGCTTATATGCCTTGTTGTGATTTTAATAGATAGCTGGAACTCAGCCATATGTTTTACGTACCATTTTCTAGCATTGACTAATTTTAGATGCACTTGAATTCTACAGGGAAAGGAGGTTTTCATTGCTGACCTTCATGTAACCGCAACTGTGATCCCATGAGCCATTTCCCAGTAAGTCAAATGATTGAGCCGGTATTTGAATAAGATAAACAGCTATGTAGACAACATTGTATCCAGCATTACAATTGGCATGCCCTTCATGGGACATCAGCACATTAGCTGTGTTGGTCCTAAATACCTTCTTTTTTTTTTTTACTTGATTTCATCAAGGTAAATTAAATGGTTTCCTAACACTAAGCCCAAAAAAACACTACATGTATGAGAAAGGACTTCATCAAATTATCATGTAATTCATAATCATGCACACCCCAGTTAAGTGTTGGATAAAAATGATAAATGCAGTACATGGTTTTGAACAGGAACATGCTGATAGGATGCCCTTATCCTTCCACTGTGGGTTCCAGGCCACTTTGTCCTGTGTGTAAGTGTACTATACCCATATATATATATATATATATATATACAGAGCATAACTTTATGGTGAATGGTGAATGAATGGTGAATGGTCTTTATTGTCATTGCTATAGTACAGGTACCAAACAACGAAATTTGGGAGGGGTGACTCCCCTGGTGCAGTAGCCTACGTTTGATTATGCATGTACTCATCAATGAATATTATATAACAAACGGATATTTATAATATTGTATATAATGTATTTTTTGTATATCACTGTAGACCACGGTGCTAGGCCACCAGTAATAACCATACTATATCCAGAGTAGGGTATAATGTTTATATATACAATATATATATACATGTCCAACATGGTATAATGTTTATCTGGTCTGATAAAGGTCTGATAAAGGTCTGATAAAGGTCTGATAAAGGTCTGATAAAGATCTGATAAAGGTCTGATAAAGGTCTGATAAAGATCTGATAAAGATCTGATAAAGATCTGATAAGGGTCTGATAAAGGTCTCATAAAGATCTGATAAAGATCTGATAAGGGTCTGATAATGGTCTGATAAAGATCTGATAAAGATCTGATAAAGATCTGATAAAGATCTGATAAGGGTCTGATAAAGATCTGATAAAGATCTGATAAGGGTCTGATAAAGATCTGATAAAGGTCTGATAAAGATCTGATAAGGGTCTGATAAAGATCTGATAAGGGTCTGATAAAGATCTGATAAAGGTCTGATAAAGATCTGATAAGGGTCTGATAAAGATCTGATAAGGGTCTGATAAAGATCTGATAAAGGTCTGATAAAGATCTGATAAGGGTCTGATAAAGATCTGATAAAGATCTGATAAGGGTCTGATAAAGATCTGATAAAGGTCTGATAAAGATCTGATAAGGGTCTGATAAAGATCTGATAAAGGTCTGATAAAGGTCTGATAAATGTCTGATAAAGATCTGATAAGGGTCTGATAAAGATCTGATAAGGGTCTGATAAAGATCTGATAAAGGTCTGATAAAGATCTGATAAAGATCTGATAAAGATCTGATAAGGGTCTGATAAAGATCTGATAAAGGTCTGATAAAGGTCTGATAAAGATCTGATAAAGATCTGATAAGGGTCTGATAAAGATCTGATAAAGGTCTGATAAAGATCTGATAAAGATCTGATAAAGATCTGATAAGGGTCTGATAAAGATCTGATAAAGATCTGATAAGGGTCTGATAAAGATCTGATAAAGGTCTGATAAAGGTCTGATAAAGGTCTGATAAAGATCTGATAAGGGTCTGATAAAGATCTGATAAAGGCCTGATAAAGATCTGATAAAGATCTGATAAGGGTCTGATAAGGGTCTGATAAAGATCTGATAAAGGTCTGATAAAGATCTGATAAAGATCTGATAAGGGTCTGATAAAGATCTGATAAAGATCTGATAAAGCTCTGATAAGGGTCTGATAAAGATCTGATAAAGGAGATATGTGAAGTCCTTACATTTTCTAAATCACATCAGGATAAGCTAGTATGAAGCTATTTTGCCGTTTTTCTGTGTAGGAAGAAAGCAAACTTCTGGTATCTGGTTTTCCTCAATAAGCATTTACGGCCTGTGTGTGTGTGTGACACGGAGTGGGTAAAATGCTTTTTTTTTCACACACGCAATCATCTTGTCTCAAATGATTTTCTTTTAGACTATCCTAGCTGCTCCGTAAGCCCTGCTCATTGTGTTTAAATTCTTTCAATCGCTTTTTTCACTGTAAAGTCAGTGAGGAGCTTCCATAGGTAAGCTAGTTCACATTTCTTCGTTCACGTTTGATTTTAATACGATTTATTATTATAATATAATTAGTCAGCTAACTACCTAGCTTGCTAGCTATCCCAAGGTGATTAGCAGCATTCATGTTTCCTCTCACAGCCCTGTGAGCAGCCCCGTCACATGACCTCATAGCTGTGTGTTGATCACATACGCAAACACAATCACATGTGTGCTGTTTGTCTTCGCAGACAAATCCTGTCTTGGAGGGGATGCGGGCGTCTCTGGTACGCCAGTGACACAGACACACAGAGAATCTTGTCACTTAACAGTAACGCTTAAGTAGGTATGCAGTATGTAGTAGGTATGTAGTATGTAGTAGGTATGCAGTATGTAGTAGGTATGTAGTATGTAGTAGGTATGTAGTAGGTATGTAGTATGTAGTATGTAGTAGGTATGTAGTATGTAGTAGGTATGTAGTATGTAGTAGGTATGTAGTATGTAGTAGGTATGCAGTATGTAGTAGGTATGTAGTATGTAGTAAGTATGTAGTATGTAGTAGGTATGTAGTATGTAGTAGGTATGTAGTATGTAGTAGGTATGCAGTATGTAGTATGTAGTAGGTATGTAGTATGTAGTAGGTATGT
Source organism: Nansenia antarctica (assembly GCF_963989245.1). NCBI lineage: Eukaryota > Metazoa > Chordata > Actinopteri > Argentiniformes > Microstomatidae > Nansenia > Nansenia antarctica. The sequence continues at coordinate 175,106 of NW_027662925.1, forward strand.
AGTATGTAGTAGGTATGTAGTATGTAGTAGGTATGTAGTATGTAGTATGTATGTAGTATGTAGTAGGTATGCAGTATGTAGTAGGTATGCAGTATGTAGTAGGTATGTAGTATGTAGTAGGTATGCAGTATGTAGTAGGTATGTAGTATGTAGTATGTATGTAGTATGTATGCAGTATGTAGTAGGTATGTAGTATGTAGTAGGTATGTAGTATGTAGTACGTATGTAGTATGTAGTATGTAGTAGGTATGTAGTATGTAGTAGGTATGTAGTATGTAGTATGTATGTAGTATGTAGTAGGTATGCAGTATGTAGTATGTAGTAGGTATGTAGTATGTAGTAGGTATGTAGTATGTAGTAGGTATGCAGTATGTAGTAGGTATGTAGTATGTAGTATGTAGTAGGTATGTAGTATGTAGTAGGTATGTAGTATGTAGTAGGTATGTAGTATGTAGTAGGTATGTAGTATGTAGTAGGTATGTAGTATGTAGTAGGTATGCAGTATGTAGTAGGTATGTAGTATGTAGTAGGTATGCAGTATGTAGTAGGTATGTAGTATGTAGTAGGTATGTAGTATGTAGTAGGTATGTAGTATGTAGTAGGTATGCAGTATGTAGTAGGTATGTAGTATGTAGTAGGTATGTAGTATGTAGTAGGTATGCAGTATGTAGTATGTAGTAGGTATGCAGTATGCAGTATGCAGTAGGTATGTAGTATGTAGTAGGTATGTTGTATGTAGTAGGTATGTAGTATGTAGTATGTATGTAGTAGGTATGCAGTATGTAGTAGGTATGTAGTATGTAGTAGGTATGTGTGATATTCTGACGTGTAGCAAGAATATAATGTATAAATGATGAGACACACACTGGATATCAATTGGACTCTTTAGTTATTCGATGTGCACGCATTACAGCATATGCATTCACTGACTCCGGACTGCGCATGACCGGGTCTTGACACTTGACAGTGTATCGAGTCTACCACCGGGTGGCAGTAGGTGGTCTAAACATTACATCACTCCTTTTTTTTTAATAAATGATAAAGTGCATAACATTCAAACAGTCCATTAACTTGGAACATTGTTAACTCGGAAGAACATGTTAACAGTCCTTTGGTACTCCTGCTCTTTAATCGAAGTCACGCAGGTATGCGGGAGGTTGTCTGTTCTCCCTAACTGGATACCTCGGCGGAGGTGCGGGTGGAGGCGTAGCTGGGCCTACTTCCTCACTGACCTCTGAACTTAAGTCCATTAGAGTGTCTGGGTTGTCTCGGACAATCTTCTTAAAGAATGAACTGTTCCTAGTGGTGGTGTAACCACTTCTTCCAGCTGTTATCATGGAACCTTTGACATCGATTACTGTGAGCGGCTCTGCGTTGTAAGGCGTAGTAAGCTTGTTCTGTTTTGGTTGACGACACAGGACGGTGTCTCCTGGCTTGATGTCAGAAGGCGTAGCGTGTCGTCGAGCATCTGAGAGAGCTTTCATCTTTGCCTTGGCCTCTCTGTCGATTCTGCGTATCTCTTCGTCAGCAGGGATGGTGATTGTGTCTGCTGAGGGTAGCTTGGTGGTCATCTTCCGTTGGAATAGTAACTCGGCAGGTGACGTGTTCGTCGTGCTGTGGGGAGTGGACCTGTACTCACGCAGGAAGACGTGCAGCTGTTGTTTCCATGGCATCCTCTGCATCTGGGCGATTCTGAGTACTTTCCCGACGGTGCGCATGAATCTCTCAGCTGTGGCATTAGCTTGTGGCCATAGAGGTGTTATCTTCCTGTGCTTGAACCCTAGGTAGTTGGCAAACTCAGCGAACTGGTTGCTGTTGAAAGGAGGTCCGTTGTCAGTCTTAACAATTCTTGGGATTCCAAACATGGAGAAGACTTTGTCCATGACTGGTATGACTGTGTTTGCTGAGGTAGATCGAATTGGCTCAACAATTGGGTATCGTGTGTAGTCATCGACTATAACTAACAGATATTCTCCCGATGGGAGTGGGCCATAAAAGTCAGCACTAACACTGTGCCATGGTGCGTCTGGCAGCTCAGACATTTTGAGTGGTTCGGTCCGGGTAACTGGAGTGTTCACTTGACATGGGAGGCAGGTCTTGGTGATGGTCTCTACCTGTTGGTCTATGGTAGGGAACCATACCTTTTCTCTGAGTAGGGCCTTTGTCTTAGCTACGCCCTGGTGGCTTTCATGAGCAATCTGCAGCGCCCTCTGCTGTAGAGCTGCAGGTATGACAATCCTGGTGCCTCGCAGTATGATGTCGTTACCTGTGGACACTGTGAGTTCATCACTGACGAGCTTGTATGGTTTCAGTGCAGCAGCACCTGGTGAGCGGTCTGTGATTAAACGCCATGAGTTATTTCTGATGTGTGCACTGACCTGTTGCAGGAGTGTGTCTTTCAATGTCTCTCGCTGTATCTCTTGTAGTGTCATCGCCTTGGGTGTTGCTTGAAGTGCTACGAAGTTAACGTACTCCTCTGCAACCTTGGATGCTCTTGTGTTCTGTGACGACTGTACCGGGAGAGGGTGTCTAGACATGTAGTCAGCTGGATTGTCAGCTCCTTTTCTATATTCCACTCTGAAGTTGTACGGCTGTAGTCTGAGGCCCCATCTCTCGATCCGTGCAGGTTGTTTTGATCTCGGGTTATTCCATATCATCTCCAATGGTTTGTGGTCGGTTACCATGGTGAATGGATGTCCATACAGATACAGGTGAAAATGTTCGCAGCTCCAGATGATGGCTAGGGCCTCACGTTCTGTTTGCGAGTATCTCGTTTCTACATCACTGAGTGCGCGGCTGGCGTAGGCTATGATGCGCTTCTCTCCCCCTCCTCCTTTCTGACAGAGGATGGCGCCTAGCCCCACCGGACTTCCATCAACAATGAGCTCCGTCTCCTTCCTGGGATCGAAATATGACATTGTTGTGTCGCTCGTCAGGCTGTCCTTGAGCGTCTGGAGTGCCGTAGCTTGATCACTGCCCCACTGCCACGGAGCGTCCTTCTTCGTGAGCCCACGGAGCGGTGCAGTGATGGTTGAGTAGTCCTTTATGAACCTGGCGCAGTAGTTGGCCATGCCCAGAAGACTTCTGATCTCACCTGGATCTTTGGGGTCGCTGGCGTCGTGAATGGCTGACACCTTCTTTGGATCTGCAGAAATCCCGTCGGCAGAAAAAATGAACCCAAAGAATTCAAGGCGCTGCTTGTTGAATTCGCATTTGTTGCGATTGAGTGTCAAACCACTGTCTTTCAGTCTTTTAAACACTGCTCTCAGAGTGTCGTCGTGTGCTTCCTGAGAGACGCCATAGATGATGATGTCATCGCTGAGGTTCTTCACGCCCGGTATACCTTGCAGCGTCTGGCAGATGGCGTTCTGGAACACTTCAGCGGCGGATGATATACCGAAGTTCAGGCGTTTGTATCTTCTTAGCCCGAGGTGTGTTGTGAACGTTGTGATGTAACGACTCTCTGGATGCAGCTCGAGCTGGTGGTAGCCTGCTGTGAGGTCCAACTTCGAGAATACCTTGGCACCGTTCAGCTCGTGTATTACATCGTCCATTGTTGGGGTGATATGTCGTTCTCGCTGAATTGCTGTGTTCGCCTGACGCATATCAACGCAGATTCGGACTTTATCAGGGTCTTTTGGCTTCGGTGGTGTGACGATCGGGGAAACCCAGGGTGTTGGTCCAGATATAGTTTCAATGATACCGTCGTTCTCCAGCTTCTGAAGCTCCGCCTCGACCTTCTGACGGACATGGAAAGGGACCCGTCTGTGCGGCTGGCACGTCGGTTGGATGTCGGGGTCTATATGCAGTTTCACCTGGAAGTCTTTCAGCTTTCCGATTCCGGTGAAAAGCTCTGGGTAGCTCTGCACGAGCTCATCTGCGACAGTACGCCCACTGGGTGGCATCACTGGCGGCGTGTTCACCATATTGATGATCTGGATCAGCCCTAGTTCACTGGCAGTTGCGTAGCTGAGCAGAGATTGTCCGGCGTCGCCTCTGAGAACGTAGAACACACTCTCTGTCCGCTTGTTAGTAGCCTGTACTTTGCATGCAAATTTACCAATGATAGGTAGAGCGTTGTTGGACCCATATGGAAATATTTTGATCATGGCTGTGCTGAGCATAGGCTTTGGGTCAAGTGTGTTTAACACATCTTCATTAATTATGTTGACAGCTGCTCCTGAATCAATCAGTATTTTAACACTGACACCATTCAGCTTGATGTTGGTCTGGGGTTGCTGTATACTTGTGCTGTTGATTACATACACATACCTTTCGTCTCCACTTGATGAGTCTCTTGATTTGGTCTCGGAGCATGCTGTCACCTGGTTCACTTTCTTAGTGCTCCGCTGCTTGTAGTGAGCTGTGTCTTCCTCTTGGCTTTGATGTGCAAATTTCTGACCACGGCAGTGTTTGGCATAGTGGTTAGGCTTTCCACAGGCCCTGCAGTCCTTCCCTCTGGCTGGACAGTCACCCTCGTGTGGATAATTTCCTCCACAGTTTCTACATTGCAAACTCTTCTCTTTGTGCCTGTATGCTGCATGTTGCTGTTTGGCGCCCTTGAGATGCAGTGCATTGATTGCGGTGACAGCCTTCTCTTCTATGCTTTCTGCCTGTTGTTCAGAGATCTCTAACATTCTCCCTAGGTCTAACATATTAGTCAAAGTCATGTTTGGCTCTCTGAGCGCTCTCCTGCGCAGCCGTGATGAGGTACAGCTCTGTATTATTTGCGCGACTATTTCTCTGTCTGCATCTGCAAATTCACAATCTTTAGCTAGCATCCTCAGTCTGGTATGAAATGTGTCTAAAGACTCACCGGGAAGCTGTATGGCTTGTCTGAACTTGTACACAAGGTAGTGTGTGTTCTTTTTCGGTGAGAAATATCCGTGGAGCTTCGTCTTTGTGTTTTCATAGTTATCACTGTCGTCAGCCAGCGTGTCGTAGATATCATGGACTCTCTCTCCAGCTAAGTGAAGCAGCAGTGCCCTTTTCCTTATTTCTTGAGTAATGTTTGTGGCTACGGTGTAATTTTCAAATCAGTTGATCCATTTGTTCCATCGCGTTCCAAGCGAACTGGGATCGGTTTCTGTGTCGAATGGCTGTATGGCCATGTGGCCCGAAAATGCCGACTGCATGATACTAGCGTTAGCCTGGGTAGCTTAGCTTAGCTTCTTGCTAGCTAACTACTCACTTCGACTTTTCCGGACGGATTCTTCTTCTTCCTCCTTCAAAAATCGACACTGGTGGCGTTTCCACTTTGAATCCTCGTCGCCATTGTGATATTCTGACGTGTAGCAAGAATATAATGTATAAATGATGAGACACACACTGGATATCAATTGGACTCTTTAGTTATTCGATGTGCACGCATTACAGCATATGCATTCACTGACTCCGGACTGCGCATGACCGGGTCTTGACACTTGACAGTGTATCGAGTCTACCACCGGGTGGCAGTAGGTGGTCTAAACATTACAGTATGTAGTATGTAGTAGGTATGCAGTATGTAGTAGGTATGTAGTATGTAGTAGGTATGTAGTATGTATGTAGTAGGTATGTTGTATGTAGTAGGTATGTAGTATGTAGTAGGTATGTAGTATGTAGTATGTATGTAGTATGTAGTAGGTATGCAGTATGTAGTAGGTATGCAGTATGTAGTAGGTATGTAGTATGTAGTAGGTATGCAGTATGTAGTAGGTATGTAGTAGGTAACCAGGGACCCAATTATCAATATAATGTACCATACAGAGTAGGGAGCTCTAGTGCTTGATTGGAAGTGCCGTTTGTAAAAAGACATCTTCTCACACGTACAGGCACACAACAAGTACAACATGTTGCATTTTTATGCCATTAGGCAACTTGCTTCCTAGCATAGCAGGTCCCTGCTAATATATAGCAGTCGCGTGCAGGGCCTCTAGGGAATGGCCTAGGAGGGTGAAAGTTGACATGGTACAATGTCCCATGAAGGGGAAGGAGTGTGTAAAGTTTGGTGAGTGTGACTCTTTCGCAGCCCCTTCCCTGGGCCCAAACGTACCCTTTTCTCCACAGACACACACAGTGGCCATATAAAGTCATGGAGGTATTTCAAAGTCCAAATGGACCTGCTATGCTAGGAAGCAAGTTGCCTAATGGCATGAAAATGCAACATGTTGTACTCGTTGTGTGCCTGTACGTGTGAGAAGATGTCTCATTCCAAACGGCACTTCACATCAAGCACTAGAACCTCCCTACAGTTGTCCGACGTGTCGCGTGAATACATTAGTTTACACCTGCGTTCGTCCTGCTCAGGACTTGTTTAATTATTGTCATTTCGCAGAGTCATTTCATTAAAGCAAATGAACAAATGGAATATTGTTCTTATTTATAATTAAACAACGTGATGCAGTCAAGCAGACAAATCCAGCAAAGAGGAAGACGCATGTATTCGCGGACGACTCACACGGACATCGGCAAATAACGCCACCCCAGAATCTGTAAGCAAATGGAATATTGTTCTTATTTAGAATCTATGTCATGGTATTTGATGTACTGTACATGACCACAGATTGCGTAGTTGTCGGCATCTAGTGATTTATATGCTCTCAATTTCTCACGGGCCTACACGCTAGGCCAGGGGTCGGCAACCTATGGCACGCGTGCCAGCAGTGGCACGCGACAGCTTAAACAGTGGCACGCAAGCAATAAGTGCGAGAATGGGAGAATGTTTTTATTTTATTTTATGTTGGCCGCGTTCGTAAATTCGCGCACACTGGGATCAACGTCATAATGGGACCAAGTAATTTGATTGGACTAGAGGCAGTCTCGGGGACGCTCCGGCGCTCTCAGGGCGAATTTACGAATGCAGCCCTAGTCTCTCATCCACTCCACGAGAGCCGTATTCTGGCGCAGAAGTAAAATTCTGAATTCGATTCGATACAAGTGTTACTGTTAAGCACACATAACAATATAATAATAATATATAATAAGAGTGGGGTTTTGTGTCCCAGAAAGACCGTGCTGTATGTGTCCTATGTCACGAAAATGTTGTTTGCCGAACTTCAAGCGTTAAACGGCATTATGAGACCAAACATCAGAAGTCGTTCAAGGATGAAACAGACAAGGCCGAATCAATAAGACGTGCTGTGTCAAGGTATGGGAAGCAGGCCAGCACCTTTAAAGCATTTTGCCACTGCTAAAAATCACGCAACTGAAGCAAGCTTTCGCATTGCTCATAGCATTGCGAAACGTGGAAAGCCATTCACTGATGGAGAATATATTAAGGAGGCTTTCGTTTCCTCTGTAGCTCAGATGTTTTGTTTGAAGGCTTATCAAACAAAGACACAATAAAATCAAGAATAAAAGACATCCCAGTGTCAGCCAGAAGTGTGGAACGAAGAATAGGAGAAATTACAGAAAACGTGAAAGCGCAGCAGACCGCTGGTTTGAAAGATGCGACGGTGTTTAGCCTCGCACTTGATGAGAGTGTAGATGTGAATTACATGCCATGTTACTTAAAGTGACCAAGTACCACCCCCAGATAATGGAGTTGAGCAAAGGTTAAACAGGGCCAGGGATCACATTGATTGTTAGGACTGTTTACATGGCTTTGCATACATAGCTCTTTGCAACCCAAAAAAAATGTTTGTTGTGGTTGGAATAAAAGAATAAAATGTAAGTAACAACCAAATAATTATATAAATATAAATTATAATTCATACAAGTAAGACCCTTGTATAATCACCATCCAGTTAGGCCTACTTATTAAAATGATAACCATAGGGAGCGCAGTTAGCAGCATTGCAACTTTGGTAGAAATTGAGCGCTCCAATTTGCTTAAAGTTGTGCTACGCATCACAAAGTTTAGTTGTCTTAGATGTTATGTTGGTCATTTTGTTCAAGTTTCAGTTAGTTGACTGTTAGGCCTGTTTATTTAGCATACATGGCTTTGCATACATAGCTCTTTGCTGAAAATTGTTGTTCATGTTGTGGAATAAAATTGCAGATCAATTGGTCTGTTTGGTTTGGTTTGATGTCGAGTCATAATTAATGTTGATATTGTGGTTGGCACACTGACTAACAAGAACATTTTAAAATGGCACTTCATATCAAAAAGGTTGCCTACCCCTGCGCTAGGCAATGCAAACGTTTCATACTTTTCACAGGCAGGTAATGGCCAGGTAATGGATTGGAACAATATCTCGTTAACTCCGACCACTCCCCCAGATTTGTTTGTTTAAAGAATAAATATGGGAGTTTAATATTACATCCGAATCCTGCCGTCTGCCGTGTGAGACCAGGTTGCATTTAGACTATATAGTGACTATATCTAGCTATATATATCTAGTCTAGCTATTGCTGGCTAACGTTACACGTATGTTATTTTAGCTCTCACCTTGTAACAATTAGCTGTAGGCAATAATAATAATAATAAATTATATTTATATAACGCTTTATTAATGCAAGTGCAATCGGGCTAACGTTACTCATTCTCGCAGTTCCAAATGAATGAACGTTGAAGCGCTTGTATCTCAAAATGTGGCGTAACTAATTAATGTGGCGTGCAGCCCGACAGGCGCACATAACAGGCGTACCCCTGCGCTTTCAGAGCTCGTTTTCTCGTCGGAATTCGACGTTTGGAGACGAACGACAGACGTCGAATCCTGACGGCTGCCGTGTGAGACCAGGTTGGCTATGGAGGTATATTGAAAAATATGATGATAAATAGGCTACATGTGGGATGGAGGTAAGGTGTGGGATTGCAGATATATGTATGATATATTATGGCAGTTTCTCGCGCCTGTCCCGCTCTGTTGTTCAAAGACTATAATATACAACTTTAACTTTACTCTCATTACTCTCATGTGCCGTGGGCTCTCGGAAAGCTGCGCATTGAATGTATTATGTATGAAAATAATGCAATAGGTGTTGTGTCCTGTTTATACCGCCAGTGGGCGCTAGTATGCAAATGATGTATGCAGTGACGGAAGTGATGTATGCACTTCCGGAGGTGAAGAACGGGAGTTGAATAAATGGCGAATTGAACAGCAGCAGCGTGTCTCCCGGTCTCATTCTTTTACTAACTACTTGCTTACTACAGAATACCACATTTTTGGCGACGAGGATGGCTATTTCCGTACCCTTACCTACACCGTTCATGCCTGTGCCAGGCGAACCTGCTATTTCTTTTCCTACTTGGTTGAGAATGTTTGAAAATTACATGCTAGTAATTGATGCTACCGGAGAAAAATGGCCGGAGGAAAGAAAGCGCGCGGTTCTTCTACATGCTCTTGGGACCGAAGGACAAAGACTGTTCTACACTCTAAAGGATACGGGTGTTACCTACACTTCTGCCGTGGATGGACTGAAAAAGTACTTTGTTCCTAAGGTGAATGTGATTGCTGAACGTCACAAATTTCGACAGAGAGCTCAGGGTCCTGACGAGACGGTTAATCAGTTCCTTGCTTCATTACGCGAGCTAGCTGCAGCTTGTGAATTTGGTGCCATGGAGGAACAAATGATTCGTGATCAACTGATTGAGCGTGTTGCTAATACACGCATACGAGACAGACTTTTGCTTGAATCGGACTTGTCTCTGGACAAAGCTACTTCAATGGCCTTACAAATCGAGGCTGGACTACGGAACTCCAACGTTCTCTCTGGAGCTACAGCTTCGGTGAGAGCCATCGAGAAACAGCCGACGAGGAGGAGGTTCGACAAGGGCAAGAAGAAAGCTCCGAAGACGACTGCACCTGCCACGGTCTACAGCCAGCCAGCTACAACTGGGAATCAGCGCGCCTGCTTCCGATGCGGATCCACAGGACACTTAGCTAACAAGCCTACATGCCCGGCGGTTAAGGTGACTTGCAATACATGCGGAAAAGTTGGACATTTTTCCAAGGTGTGTAGATCGGCTCAAAAAGAGGTGCGTGAGGTAATGGTGAATGACGTTACTGTGCTTTACATGCAGGGGGCCGTCGTGAATGATAAAATTATGTGTACTGTACGAGTTGATGCAAATTATCATTCCCATGATGTTGAGCTGATAGTGGATACAGGCTCATCTGTTTCTATTATTCCAGAGAGTACTTACCAGACACTTTTCCATACATGTGTCCTTGCTGAGCCTACAGTGAATCTGCTTACTTACTCCAGAGAGAAAATTCCTGTTAAAGGTTGCATGCATGCTACAGTTGTTCATAATGGACATTCAGTTACAGGTTCATTGATAGTGGTTGAATCAGGAAATGCATTGCTGGGACTAGATTTATTTGTAGCATTGCAGATGTGCATTGAGGGTAACAAAATTATTACTGTTAGCTCTGCTAGCTCTCCTACTGTGCTCCGAGCACCTACTGTACAGAGTACCACTCCACAGACCGAACCAGAGGTTCTAGTACAGGAGTTAGGGTGTGCAAAAGGTTTTATGCACAAAATACAGGTTAAACCAGATGCTGTGCCAGTACAGCAGAAACTGAGGAGGCTTCCGTTCTCAGTGAGGCAGGCTGTGACCGATGAGCTCGCAGATCTACAGGAAAAAGGCGTTATAGAACGTATAGACGCATCTCCATGGGTTTCCCCTATAGTTGTGACCCAGAGAAAGGGGGGAGGAAAGCCTCGCCTGTGTGTTGACCTCAGAGAACCTAATAAGGCAATCATCAGTGACTGTCATCCCTTACCGCACATGGATGAACTGTTCGCTGAGCTCCGTGGAGCCACAGTCTTTTCTACTATAGACTTAGCCTCTGCTTATCACCAGTTGCCATTGCATCCAGATAGCCGTGATTTAACTGCGTTTATCACGCATGAGGGTCTCTTTCGTTTCTGCCGAGTGCCATTTGGCCTCGCTTCTGCTCCTTCAGCTTTTCAGAAAATGATGTCGACTGTACTGACAGGCCTGCCAGGCGTACAGGCCTACCTGGATGATGTGATTTGCTACGGCATCACACAGCAGGATCACGATGTCAGCCTACAGAGAGTGCTACATGCTCTAAATGAAGTGGGACTTAAACTGAACATGCATAAGTGTAAGTTCAACCAGAAAGCTCTGCGCTTCCTGGGCCACACTGTGTCCAAACATGGTCTTCATCCTGACCAAGACGGGGTCAGTGCTGTGGCGAACGCGCCTGCCCCGCACGACACATCCTCCCTGCGGTCCTTCCTAGGACTTGCATCGTGGTATAGTAAATTCATACCTGACTTCTCTACTGTGGTGGAACCGCTACGTGCTACACTCAGGGAATCTACTGACACTAACTTTGAATGGACAGCGGATGCAGAGTCCAGTTTTACTGAGGTTAAGAGACTGATTACTGAGAGTCCTACCTTAGCATTATATGATCCTGAGTTACCTACTTATGTCACTACCGATGCTTCTAACTATGGATTGGGGGCTGTAATGAGCCAGATTCACCCAGACAATACAGAGAGAACCATAGCTTTTGCGTCCAGGACACTTTCTCCTGCAGAGAGAAAGTACTCTACCGTCGAGCGTGAGGCGCTGGCATGCGTTTGGGCGGTGGAAAGGTGGAGAACCTACCTGTGGGGACATCGTTTTGTCCTACGCACAGACCACCAAGCGTTGACAACCCTACTCACTTCCAGGGGTACGGGTCGCGCAGGTCTGAGAATAGCGAGATGGTCTGCACGTCTACTATGCTTTACTTATGATGTCACTTACCATCCAGGGAAACGTAATGTGACTGCTGACTGCTTGTCCAGACTCCCACTGCCTTCGACAGGAGAGGTGGAGGAGGAGCCAGACATGGTGGCTACTGTGTTCACAGGTTCCTCACATGCCATATCTGTGACCGAGTTCACTGCTGCCTGTGAGGCCTGTCCTGAACTGACTCAATTGAGACAGCAGATACAGAAAGGTTGGCCAAAATGCAGTAAGAATGTGACAAAGGAACTTGCTCCATATTTTAGAGTGAGAGATGAACTGGCTGTGGATGAACTACTTGTCATGAGAGGCCCCGACCGTGTGGTTGTTCCTACTACACTACGGTCTAAAGTTGTAAATTTAGCTCATGAAGCGCATCAGGGAATAGTGCGTACTAAACAGAGACTACGAGAGCTATATTGGTGGCCGCAAATGGACAGATGTGTCCAGACATTAGTAGGCTCATGTGTACCCTGTCAATACAATGACAAAACAGCCAAAACTGCGCCTGCACCACTTACCCCAGTGGAACTGCCAGGTGGACCATGGGAGAAGGTGGCCATTGACATTGTTGGTCCCTTTGACTGTGCGACATGGGACTGCCGTTATGCTATTACACTCACAGACTATTACAGTAAGTGGCCAGAGGTGGCGTTTGTCTCTACTGTAACTACAGAGGCGGTTATTAGCTTCTTGACTACAGTGTTTAGTCGTGAAGGTAACCCTTCCTTCCTGGTCTCTGACAACGGATGTCAGTTTACCTCCCATGCTTTTGCAAGCTTTCTGGGAGAGAGAGAGATAAAGCACCTGCGTTCCAGTGTTTATTATCCAAGAGCCAACGGGGCTATTGAGAGATTTAATCGAGTTCTCAAAGAGTGTATTCAGACGGCTGAGAGAATGCACAAGCCATGGAAACATGCAGTAACAGAGTTCTTACTGAACTATCGCGCTACGCCGCATGCTACTACAGGAGCTACTCCCTTTGAGTTGCTGAGGAACAGAAAGATGCGTACAAAACTAAATGTCCTCCCTGTCTCACACCAAACTAAGTCACATGAGAAAGTGCAGGAGACAGTGAGACGCAAGCAACAGGAGAGTAAGGAGTACACAGACAGAATGAGGGGAGCGAAAGTGCCCATGTTCCAAGTGAATGACACCGTACGTGTCCGCAGACCGGAGCATGTAAAAAAGGGATCATCAAGATTCACAGAACCGCTGACAGTAGTTAGTAAAGCAGGACAGAATACATACCTGCTCAGTGATGGTCGAAAATGGAATGCATCCAAGCTTACACGCTTTCCCAAGGATGCTCTGTCTGGCACCAGTGGTGAAAAGGAGATTGAGCTAGAGGAGTTCACGGTGCCCGAGACAGAGAATGTGTTTAATGAACCAGGTCCAAGAAGGAACCTGAGAGTCAGAAACCCACCTAGGTGGCTGGTAGACTTTGTGCCGTAGAGAACGTACTAAAAGGGTAGGATAGAACACGGTTCTAACTTAGTACAAAAAGGTCCTACAATGCAATGACAAAAGTGAATGTTCATTTCATGTTTCACTGTCATAAACTGTTTATTGTTGTTATTCATTATGCTGATTCATTCATTTTCATTTCCTTCGTTTTCATTTTATTTCAATTGTACTGACACCAGTCTACAGAATATTGCATTCGTTGAGGACTGTAATCCCTTTAAGAAAGGGGGAAATGTTGTGTCCTGTTTATACCGCCAGTGGGCGCTAGTATGCAAATGATGTATGCAGTGACGGAAGTGATGTATGCACTTCCGGAGGTGAAGAACGGGAGTTGAATAAATGGCGAATTGAACAGCAGCAGCGTGTCTCCCGGTCTCATTCTTTTACTAACTACTTGCTTACTACAGAATACCACAATAGGCTACATAGGAATAAGTGTGTTCATATGCAAACATACTCGAGAGATATGAGTTCAATCTGTAAACTGTTATCATCTCAATAGGACGGCCAATGTAATGCGTTGTTTTTTTGATTTTGCATTCCTTGTTTCGTGGTAAACAAATCTCTTTCTGATCGTCCCGTTCACAAAAACCTAAGGTGCATAAGTCACGTAATATGGCGAAATAAATGTTCGTTCAGACAATACAAGATATATTATTGAAAAATATGATGATGAATACATGTGGGATGGAGGTACGGGGATGATATGTGGCATGTCCGCTCACCAACTAAAGCCCATTCTTGCCTATAGACAACTGTTTTTTTTGATTGATTGAAAACTTTATTAGAAGATTTGCAGAAGTAGGTACATGAAAGTACATATTACATACAAGGGCAACTAAAAGGATAAAAACCCAAGAAAGCCACTGGCTTATTTCAATTGGGGTCCTTGATTTTCAATTCATCGTTAAATCATTCATATTGAGTTTATTCACCCAATAAAGTAAAGATGAATAATACTGCCCTTCACCTTATTATCAGATGTTCATAGACCTGTGTCGGCAATGATAATAATACACAACAGGCAAGACGGTTGTACCATAGATATACAGTACGCAGATTAATATTTGTAGATTCGTTTTCGAACATTAGATAGGCCTAGTTGATTTTGGCAACATTGTACATTGTAGTAGCCAATTGTCCGCTCGCCAACTAAACACACCACATATCATACCTCCGCCCTATATGTATTTATCATCATATTTCTCAATATAAAACGGAGGTACGATATATTACCAGATATACAGTATGTATGGTATATTATGGCAGTTTCTGGCGCCTGTCCCGTTCTGTTGTTCAAAGAATATTATATAAAACGCATCACATGTTTGTCACTGTGTGAAAATGTTTCTGTAGCGAAGAACCTTGGTTCAATCTGGAGCTGATCAACTCCGGACGGCAATAGCACGTTGTGGGTGCAATTGTGCAAGAATAACACTATTTACAGCGCTGTCATTTATTGCTATATTTATTACTGTTATATATAAATGTGAACATTACAGATACCTGGTCAACACAGCTTGGGATTCCAAGGAAATTACATGGAACTATGTGTGATTGATTGATTGATTGATTGAAAACTTTATTAGAAGATTTGCAGAAGTAGGTACATGGAAGTACATATTACATACACGGTCAACTAAAAGGATAAAAACCCAAGAAAGCCACTGGCTTATTTCAATTGGGGTCCTTGATTTTCAATTCATCGTTTAAGGGACAACAGTTATTATATATTACAGTTATTTATTTTTTTCAACTTTCATTCGTTAGTAATGAAAACTCCCGCAGTCTTGATCAATCTCCTAGATCAATCTCCTCTCCACTTACGTTACATCTACAATGGCATGCATACGTTATTATATATATATATATATATATATTTATATTTATATATATATATGTTCCTTTTCAGCTGACTCTCTGCTCTGTCCCCACTTCTCTGGAATTTTTAGAGGTAGTGTCTTGGCATTTTCTCTTCTTGTGTGACATCGCCATCCAGCGATTTTTGTGCGTCAGTACACACTCCCCCATTGTGAAGAGTGGTCGTGTGATTCGACACCTCTTTGCAAGGCAAGGCAAGGCAAGTTTATTTGTATAGCACATTTCATACAACAGGGGCAATTCAAAGTGCTTTACATGCATTATTTAAAAATACAGCAAGAGGAGCATAAGAAAATAACAATTACAATGAATAAAAGCAAATATAAGAAGTAAATAGATAAAACATGTAAAAAGACAATAGTTAATGGAAAAAAGACATTGATATAAGTGTTTGTGTTTAATCATATCCCTCTACATCCCTCTACATCCCTCTACATCCCTCTACATCCCTCTACATCCCTCCACAACCCTCTACATCCCTCTACATCCCTCCACATCCCTCCACATATCTCTACATCCCTCTACATCCCTCTACATCCCTCTACATCCCTCCACATCCCTCTACATCCCTCCACATCCCTCCACATATCTCTACATCCCTCTACATCCCTCTACATCCCTCTACATCCCTCTACATCCCTCCACATCCCTCTACATCCCTCTACATCCCTCCACATCCCTCTACAACCCTCTACATCCCTCTACATCCCTCCACATATCTCTACATCCCTCTACATCCCTCTACATCCCTCTACAACCCTCTACATCCCTCTACATCCCTCTACATCCCTCCACATCCCTCTACATCCCTCTACATCCCTCCACATCCCTCTACATCCCTCTACATCCCTCCACATCCCTCCACATCCCTCTACATCCCTCTACACCCCTCTACATCCCTCTACATCCCTCTACATCCCTCCACATCCCTCTACATCCCTCCACAACTCTCCACATCCCTTCACATCCCTCTACATCCCTCCACATCCCTCTACATCCCTCCACATCCCTCTACATACCTCTACATCCCTCCACATCCCTCTACATCCCTCTACATCCCTCTACATCCCTCTACATCCCTCCACATCCCTCTACATCCCTCTACACCACTCCATATCCCTCCATATCCCTCCACATCCCTCCACAAGAGGAGCATAAGAAAATAAAAATTACAATGAATAAAAGCAAATATAAGAAGTAAATAGATAAAACATTTAAAAAGACAATAGTTAATGGGAAAAAGACATTGATAGAAGTGTTTGTGTTTAATCATAACTGGTGCAAAACATGAAGGTTTTTAGCTTAGATTTAAATATTTTAAGGGTTTGGGCCTGTTTGATTTCTTCAGGGAGTTTGTTCCAGGAGCATGCAGCAGCGTGACTGAAAGCTGCTGCACCGTGTTTTGTTTTTACTCTTGGAATTATTAGCTGATTTGTCTCAGCTGACCTTAGGGACCTTGCGGGAATATAGGGTGGGAGGAGATCTGATATGTATTTTGGTCCAAGACCATTTTGTGATTTGTATGTAATTAGGAGGATTTTGAATTCAATTCTCTGAGAGACTGGTAGCCAGTGCAGGGATCTCAGGATTGGTGTAATGTGTTCAAATTTCTTTGTTTTTGTTAGGACCCTAGCAGCGGCGTTTTGGATGAGCTGCAATTTACGAACAGCTCCTTTAGATAGGCCTGTTAGTAGACCATTACATTAATCAAGTCTACTCGAAACAAATGCATGGATGAGTTTTTCAAGGTCTTGCTTGGACATGAAACCTCTCATTCTTGTTATGTTTTTCAGGTGATAGTAGGCTGATTTAGTTATTGAGTTTATGTGGCTGTTGAAGTTTAGATTTGAAGTTTAGAAGTGTTGAAGTTTAGATTTGCGCTAAAAGTAGGTAAAAAAACGTTGCTGTTCTAGTGTTAAACAACTACAACATTGTACGTGTGCCATTGTTTGTTATTTCTAGGACTGGAGTTTCAAAAGCATGGCGTTTAATGTTTTTTTTTTTTTTTACAATTTGCATCTTTTACCCTAGATTGCCATGGTAAGAAGAAAACTATTGGGTTTTCATCCTTGTAACCTATTTAATTGTATTCCCTGACCTCACAAATGTAGTTTGACACCAAATGTCAAATGTCATTATAGCCATAACAGTAGCAAATATATGGGGTGTGGTAATTGCCAATGGGCTCTGATGTATTGTTGGGGCCATTTTGAAAAAAAAAAGCAGATCTCACTTGTGTCTTTGGAAAAAAGTTTTTCTATGACCCTAAGGTACTTCCATGCCAAAGGGGACATTTGTTGCATTTACTGAAGTCAACGTGCTATATTTTGGACTAACAGCCTTTACTATAAGACGGTCTGTTGTTGAAGCCAGTGCAAATGCCGTCTCCTGGAATACCTCTCGGTTGAAGGGATACATCCCACTTGCCCGGAATCCTGCCTGAATGTTGGCCGGGGAAACTGCTAGAGGGAAGGCTGTAGCCACGATTTTGGGGATCTCAAAGATCGTCATCGTTTTCCCGGGGTTGTTTAGCATCCAGGCAGTGGAGGCGGTATTCGGTCGTTAAGTCTGACGTCACACGTGACGTTTAGCAATTTCCGGGTTCAAATTTTAAAAATCCCTGTACCAGTGTATTAAAGCGGTAGAATGACAGTTCAATCGTTTTTTAGACTCGGATCTATTCATACAACAATAGGCGGTGGGCCGAAGCTGTCTATCTGCTTTAGTTTTTGAAATGATCGATCTGCAACTGCAGACTAGTTGATTTTTTCATATAAGCTAAATGGTTTTTTTTGGAACATGTTTCCGTTTGTTGGCAGCCTATTTTCGAACAACGTTTTATGAAAACTAAACTTACGATTCATAAGTTAATAAGGAGAATGCTTGGGGCTACTATGCCGCTAACCAATCAAAACCCGTTAAAGCATCACCTGACTTGACGTCTGCCAATGATATTCCTACAAAATACGGAACTATGAAGACTGAGTTGTTTCTGATAACTTTACTGTCAAGTAATGTTTCAGGTAAGATTTGAATGTCATACTAATTCATATCACATATTAATGAACAAGTCCATGTCATGTTGTGTCAATACAAACATGTTCTATAGACTATATGCTATTTTACTGAAAAACCCGACCTAACGTCACCCGCGATTGTGAAGCTAATTAATTAAGGTCCCTGAAGGTGTGAAAATGACCTCGGCAAAGTATGTAGAGTTTCTGACTGTCCACTTTCTTCCGTGGTACAAAAAGAAGAACCATGCCTTCCGTAGCAAAATCATCTTCATGCATGACAATGCACCATCTCATGCTGCAAAGAATACCTCTGTGTCATTGGCTGCTATAGGCATAAAAGGAGAGAAACTCATGGTGTGGCCCCCATCTTCCCCTGACCTCAACCCTATTGAGAACCTTTGGAGCATCCTCAAGCAAAATATCTATGAGGGTGGGAGGCAGTTCACAAAACAGCAGCTATGGGAGGCTATTCTGACATCCTGCAAAGAAATTCAAGCAGAAACTCTCCAAAAACTCACAAGTTCAATGGATGCAAGAATTGTGAAGGTGATATAAAAGAAGGGGTCCTATGTTAACATGTAACTTGGCCTGTTAAGATGTTTTTGTTTGAAATAGCTTTTGATTTCAGTAAATATGACCTCCTAATGCTGTAAATTCATCAAATTACCATTTTTAGTTCTTTACAACCTATAAAATGTTTTGAAACTCTGTTGTGCATAATAATTTCGAACAGAGCATTTTGAGTTTTTTTTAATACTGTTATCATTGGGAGGTTTGTTCAATAACATTTGAATTATACTCTAACGGTTGATGACTTGAAAATTGTCATTTGCATCGACTATTTAGGAAAATCTGAGAAAAATATCATTTGCATAATAATTTGGAACGTGGTGTATTAGGACCCAGTGAGTAGAAATTAGGAGATGGTAGACAGGGTGTCGGACGTTTTACTTCCCAACTTTGAATGACAGAACAGCAGCAGTAGTATCACAGTGAGTGCAACAGCAAGGGTAACAACAACTTAACGTAAAAACTTGTGTATCAACAGGAACTGCTAACTCTAAACACTACCCAGTAAGCCCCTGGGTTGAACTCTCAACTCTCCGTCTTAAACCTCAACCACCTCCATAGTGTCTAGGGAATGTCAGTACAGTGGGTCACCACACTGGCCCCCCCAGAATTCACTAGAACTGAAAAACAACAAAACAGCCGAACAGTCAAAAGTGAAAGGGTCAATGGGGCGGGGGGTGGACCGGGCGTCCAAAGCGACTGCGCTTAACCTGTGAAGGGGCAGGGACGGGGGAAGGGGGCCATACAACAGTGGCTAGGGCAGGGCTTGGGGCGTGCACAGGTGGGTCAGGGGGCCGGGGCCTGGCAGGGGGGTGACCACGCCGTGGGGGCAGGGTCAGCTCAACCGGTCTGTCCAGGTCCAAATGGGCAGGTTTGAGACGGTCTACCGAGACCCGCTCATGCTTACCCCCCCTGTCCACCAGCACGCGGAAGGGGCCGTCGTAGGGGGGTTGCAAGGGAGTACGGTGGCCATTGTGGCGGATGAAGACGTACGTGGCTGACTGAAGATCCTTGGGGACGTAGGACGGAGGGAGGCAGTGGTGAGAAGTGGGGACAGGAGCAAAGTCACCAGCACTGTCCCGCAGCGCAGACCGCTGTGATGCAGCAGACCAGGGAGCCACGGCCGTACAACAGCTCCGCAGACGAGGTCTGGAGGTCCTCCTTGGGGTCGGAACGGAGGCCGAGCATGACCCACGAGAGACGGTCAACCCAGCCGCCATCCGTGAGGCTGGCCCGCAGAGTGGCTTTCATGGAGCGGTGAAACCGTTCGCAAAGTCTGTTGGACTCAGCGACAGCAGTCCAGAGCTCGGATGTAAATTGTGGGCCCCTGTCAGAGGTGAGGTCCGACGGCGTGCCAAAATGGGCCACCCAGGTCCCAAAAGCCAAAAGCCAGAGCCACGTCAGCGGACGTGGTCGACGACAGTTGAACTGCCTCTGGCCACCTGGTCGTCCTGTACACTATAGTGAGGAGGTGAGTGAAACCCCCGGGAGGGGGGCAGGGGGCCCACCAGGTCCACGTTCATGTGATCAAAAGGTCTCTCGGGCACGAGAAACTGTGCCAAGGAGGCCTTTGTGTGACGGTGCACTTTGGAACGTTGGCACGCCACACAGGAGCTAGCCCAGTTCTTGACGTCCTTCCGAATACCAGGCCAGACAAACTTAGCCCCCACTAGCTTAGTGGACGCCTTCATTCCCGGGTGCGAAAGGCCGTGAATGGCGTCAAACACGCGACGCGAGCTACTGGTAAACCATAGGGCGGGACTGACCTGTGGAGACATCGCAGAGGAGTGTGGCGTTGATGTCGTCAAACACCACATCCTCCAACCACAGCCCAGTGGCGGTTGCCCGGTAGGACTGCACATCCATGTCAGCGGCCTGGTCGGCAGCCATGACTGCATAGTCGAGGCCCAAATGGACGGCCACTGGTCGGGAGAGGCAGTCGGCTACAAAGTTGCGCTTGCCGGCTATGTGCTGTATGTCCGTAGTGAACTCTGAGATGGCAGAGAGCTGACGCTGTTGGCGGCCAGACCACGGCTCAGCAGCCTTGACCATGGCAAATGTCAGTGGCTTGTGGTTCACAAAGGCAGTGAAGTGTCAGCCTTCCAGCAGAGACCTGAAGTGTCGGACAGCCAGGAAGAGACCCAGGAGCTCCCGGTCGACGGTGCTGTACTTTTTATTTTATTTTTTAAAGCAAGTGGCTGCCAGGCACCGCTCACCCATTGTTGGGCGACTATCAAAAAACAAACTTTGTCACCGAGAGGCTAAGTAGGGGAAAAATACCTGCCCGACGCGCTGGCTGTCAATGAATCACTGTTTCCGAAAGTACGTTTGGTATATTTATTGTAGATAAAAACAAAGGGTGAAACGGTATCACAAAACATTAAAAACAGCGTCTCAAGATTATCAAACAGTGACTTGTTAAAGCGGTGTTAAAGCGGTCAGCAAAAGTAGGACTTCCCCACTCACCCCCTCTCGTTCCATTCACACAATTCCGACAGGTGAACAGCTGATTTCACTACTACTACTGACGTAATACTGACGTACCACCAACACCACGTGATTCGAATTCCTGCATATGACCAACAATCCAACAGCAAACAACAAACAACAACAGACAACAGTACAACCCATACCTGGCGCCTACACCCATTGCTTGTACACTGCCCCTACTGCGTAGTCGGAAGCGTCAGTAGTGAGGGCGATCGGGGCAGTGGGAGACGGGTGAGCCAGCAAAGCAGCGTTGGCCAGCGCAGCCATGGCATTGTCGAAGGCTATGTCCCTCTCAGGGGACCAGTCCACCTCACCATTAGGGTTCTTACCCTGCAGGGCGTTGTACAGGGGCCCATGAGGTAGGCCGCTCGGGGGATGAACCTGTTATAAAAGTTCACCATGCCCAGGAACTCCTGCAGGGAGTTAATGGTGCGGGGGCGCGGGAAACCAGCGATGGCATCCACCTTGGCGGGGAGTGGAACTGCGTCCTCTGGCGCGACACGGTGTCCGAGGAAGTCGATGGACAGCACACCGAACTGGCACTTGGCCGGGTTAACAATGAGTCTGTGCGCGCTGAGCCGCTCGAACAGCTGCCGGAGGTGTCAGGTGCTCCTCTGCACAGGCGCTGGCTACGAGAATGTCATCTAAGTAAACAAACGAGAACGGCATTTCTCGCAGCACAGAGTCCATAAGCCACTGGAATGTCTGTGCCACCCCCCTTGAGGCCGAAAGGGGAAGAAGTCAGCATGGGAGGGTTGGAATTCCTACCCCGAGGTCACCCAGGCCTTCAACTACATGGCAGCGAATCCGCACACTCCCGTGACCATAGATACCCAGCAATTTCAACTTCTGGAGCGCTGCACAGTCGTCCTTTACAACAAGACAAGTAATGTGGAATCTATTAATGAAGCACGGAGAGAGTTGTTCTGCCAGAAGAACAGAACGATAGAACACATTCCACCAACACAAGATTCCCTTCTGCAGCACTTGAAGCGAGTTGCCTACCAGTCTGGGATCTGGGCAACATCTGAACTGGCTCAGCAGCCGACACCCAGTTCAGAAGGATGTGGATGGACATTGGATAGAGACAGCCAGGTCTGGCTTCCTGTGTGGAGCATTCTACCAATGGCTTTGAGAGCCTGCAGTGAACTGGTCAAATGTGGCTGTAAAAGCGCAAGTGGCTGTGGTGCATAGTGCTCATGCAAGAAAGCACACTGGAAATGCACAGAGCTTTGCAGTTGTAAATGTGACAGATAATTTGATGATACAAAATGCTTTGTTATGTTAAGTGAAGCATATAAACTTCAATTCAATTAATGCATGTTGTACATTTTTCAATGTACATGCCATTGAAAACATACATATTAATGTATGTCCAGCTGCTTAAGAAGTTGAAAATGATGCATACATTGCCAGAATGAACATATTTATTTGATCTCGGCACAAATAACCATCTAGTGATATTCTCAATAGCTTTAATGCATTCCTTGACCCAGAAAATGTATATTTTTACACCAAGATTGACCTTCTATGTGGCTTGCCGTCTTGATGAAGTGGCTCCCACCAAAAATGTAAAGCTATGGTGATGTAGAGCACAAAAACGTGGTGCTTTTGTCCGGCGTGTCCCCATCATTTTCAATTATGGTCTTAAGCCACCGCACTAAACATGTAAATGTGACAAATACAAATCACAAAATAATATGTTTAAGCTCTAAAGCTGCTAAAATCTTTATTTTCAACATCACCAAAAACACACATAGAGGTAAGATGAGTACGCATGGATGCTAGTGTCATTGTGTGTGTGTGTGTGTGTGTGTGTGTGTGTGTGTGTGTGTGTGTGTGTGTGTGTGGATGCCAGTGTCAGTGTGTGTGTGTGGGTGTGTGTGTGTGTGTGGATGCCAGTGTCAGTGTGTGTGTGTGTGTGTATTTGCATAGACGCCAGTGTCAGTGTGTGTGTGTGTGTGTGTGTGTGTGTATATGCATGGACGCCAGTGTCAGTGTGTGTGTATGTGTGTGTGTGTATGCATGGACGCCAGTGTCAGTGTGTGTGTGTGTGTGTGTGTGTGTGTAGGTCAGGGGTCAGGGCTGGTTGTCATGACGTTCCAGTAGGGGGTCTGTCCGTAGCGGAACGCTCCGTGTCCCGGCGCCGTTACCATGGTAGCGGTCTCCTGCAGGGCGGACAGCGTGAGAGGCTCCCAGGGTGCACTGCTCTGACCTACACACACACACACGCACACACACACACACACACGCACGCACGCACGCAGGCACACACAACACACACACGCACTCACGCAGACACGCACACATACACGCACACACGCACACATAACACACACACATCATCATCATCATCATCATCATCATCACCATCACCATCACAGAGATATTGCTGTCCTGTCCTGATATTGCTGTACCTTGTTGTTGTTGTTGGTGTTGTTGTTGTTGGTGTTGTTGTTGTGTGTCCCTGTCTGAGAAGGCTGGCCTGCTGGGAACATCAGACCTGGTCGGTCCACATCCACACACAGACAACAGAAGATGGTCCACACACACACACACACACACACACACACACACACACACAGAGACAACAGGAGATGGTCCACACACCCACACACACACACACACACACACACACAGAGACAACAGAAGATGGACCACACACACACACACACAACAGAAGATGGTCCACACACACACAGAGACAACAGGAGATGGTCCACACACACACACACACACACACACACACGCACACACACACACACACACACACACACACACACAGACAACAGGAGATGGTCCACACACACACACACACACACACACACACACACAGAGACAACAGGAGATGGTCCACACACACACACAGACAACAGAAGATGGTCCACACACACACACACACACACAGAGACAACAGAAGATGGTCCACACACACACACACACACACACACACACACACACACACACAGACAACAGAAGATGGTCCACACACACACAGAGACAACAGAAGATGGTCCACACACACACACAGAGACAACAGAAGATGGTCCACACACACACACACACACACACACACACACACACACAGAGACAACAGAAGATGTTCCACACACAGAGACAACAGAAGATGGTCCACACACACACACACACACACACACACACACACACAGACAACAGAAGATGGTCCACACACACACAGAGACAACAGAAGATGGTCCACACACACACAGAGACAACAGAAGATGGTCCACACACACACACACACACACACACACACACACACACACAGAGACAACAGAAGATGTTCCACACACAGAGACAACAGAAGATGGTCCACACACACACAGAGAGACAACAGAAGATGGTCCACACACACACACACACACACACACACACACAGAGACAACAGGAAGAGGGAAGGAAATGTCTGATGTTGCTGGCTTGACGACCACAAAGTACACACACCCTGTATCCTTCATTAATAAATGATAAATGGACTGCACTTATATATCTCCTTATTCCAAAGGTCTTTACAACGGCCTCTCATTCACCCGTTCACACACACATTCACACATCAATGGCGGCCAAGCTACCATGCAAGGCTCCGGCCCGCTCACTGGGAGCAATTTGGGGTTCAGTGTCTTGCCCAGGGACACTTCGACATGTGGCCAACCGGGGTTCGAACCGCCGATCTGCCGACCTTGCGATCATTAGATGGCGGCTCTACCTCCTGAGACACAGCTGAACCATAATACATTAACTTCACATGGTGTTGGATAGAAACACCATACTTCAAAGGCACTGGTGCTGCTATTGTTGTTATATTAGTTCTCTGTCCAACACCATAACCCTGGCCTGCAGTGACATCACACTGCTCTGCTGGCAACTGTACTCAAGCAATATCACACCAGAGGGAGTGCTGTTCGGCCTCGTACCTACGACCGAATCACAGCCGTGCTGATATTCAGTATAACAGCACAACCTCTAGTGTGATATCGCTTTTATACAACAGTTATACAACGCCATTTATTAGTTAACAGTAATAAACCAACACACTGATATATAATGTGATAGATAACAACCGTTAATGTAGTCTAATTAATGGTCATTTAATAGAACACCTGTGCGGCGGAGTGATACATATAGTTAAAAGTCCCAGTGCTGTTATACTGTATATCGGCACTCATGGAATGCCTCTGGTCCAATCAAATTACTTGGTCAGAACTAACTGTTGTATAAAATACAATAACCCTGCAGTAACAGCACCCACCTGCTCTGCTGGCCGGCCTGTCTTCCTGTCTGAGGAGGAGGTTTGGACAGGCGTCTCAGCGGAGGCACACTGCTCTGGCGCCCCCTGGTGGACTTCTGAGGGAACATCGGATGCACGGACTAAAGAACGTATTATTATTATTATTATAGTATTATACAACAGCGCCATCTTCTGAGAGTAACACTGAACTGTTAGTCTAGCAGGAACGGCCCTCAGATTTCGAGATACCCCTACCCGAGGTAGAACAAATGACAACAATGATTTTTCTTATCTTGAGGGTCTCCCATTAATGAAATTGATTGTTGTCAAATTTTATTTTGGGTGGAAATATGTTTTTTGGGTTGTTCTTTAGAGCTACCCCAATCCCTGAAAAAGACCCAAATTAGACCAGGCCGAATATGGGGAAGGTGACAAAAAAGCCCATAACTTGAGAATGATCACTCCTTTCCTCTTCAGATTTGCTGAGGTATGAACCAGGTGTTTGTCCTACATCACCAAATAGTCAGACAACTATTTACCTAAATAAATACTGAATTATAGTCCTGTAAACTTAGCTTTAGTTTAGACGGAAATTGTACTTTTTGGTGACAGGACTCCATCACTTTTTTCTCATTTATCAGAAAAACAGAAATCCCTGAAAAATATATCATTACTGAATTGTCTAGGGTGCTATTGAACACTAACCAGTAGTTGTATGGAAATATCTCATACAGTTCTATTGCAAATGAGATTTCTTTAGACATAGGCCTACCTCTTCTCTGATACAGTCAAATTCCGAATGGGGGATAAGTGGCATAATAGCCTATAAGTTAAGAATGCTCACTCTGATGGTCATCATATTTGGAGAGGGAAATACCAGGTGGCTGAACTACATCACCAAATAGTCAGAATAAGAGTAACCCAATAAAATAAAGTTTATTAGTTCTAAATTGCAAGCCTCTAAAACATAGGTGTAAATAGTAGCCTACAGGTTTGATTAAAACTGGAACCTTAATTCAAAGTACAATTAAATAAAGTCCTCAAACATTAGGGGACACAATTTGACATTCTGCACAGCAGGTGCAGAACTCTGTACAGGGAAGGCCAACAGAAAGGCACTGGCACTTTCCACTCTCTCCACACTTTGCATCTTTGCAATATAAGTGAGTGATGTCTCTCACTTCTGTAGGTGCTGGGGGTTTTGTAAAAAGGACAGGTTGAATGGCCCCATCTCTGATAATCCACCCCTTGCCAATAGGACTCCATAACAGGGGTTTGGGCATGTGGCTGTGACACCATACCGCTGTCTGGAACATTGCTCTCTGCACAAGCTGCTGAAATGCATCCTCTGTTGGCGGCAGATTTGCAGAGGCTGTATCTTATGTTGATGCAATGATGAACCTCAGTTCATCCAGGTTTGTGCACATCAATCCATTTTCCATTTTCTTCTTTCCATATAGGAGTAGCGCAAATTCTCTTCCAAGCTGGCAGAGAGTCCAAAATGGGCCAGATCTTTGAGCTTGCTGAGATGGGTCTTGAGTTTGTTGAATGCTGTTGTCTTTCCTATTCTGTACAAACTACTTGTTGTGTCACAGCCAGTGAGTGCATGACATGCTGGTAGACAGTTAGACATGTCTTTTCCAATTTTCTCAGATATGGTGTTGATGGGGACATATCTCTCTCTCATTCCATGGCCTGTATGCATGTACACCAGAGATGAACCAAACATTTCTTTGCTTGCATAATATATGAGCAGTACTTCCACATCTGTGTCATCAGACCTCACAATGATGCGGGAATATGACTCTGCAAGATGTATGGCATGGAGCACCATCCTTGTGTCTGCCTCCTCCTGATCACTGTACAGTGATGTCAAACTGCTGACTCCTGCTGTGCAGATGCTCTTCACCTCCTCCCCTTTGTCAAATCCACTTGCCAAGAAGATGGAGTCATCTGAGTGTAGTCTCTGTGGGGCTGCAGTGACAATGTAGTTGCTCACAAACATGCACAGTGCAGTCTTGTTTCCACTACTCCTCAAGTACTTCCTGTAGTTTGGGACATTTGTGTTGACAGTGATAACATGTGTAGGCCTTCCATCACTTGAATGAATGAATGAATGGTCTTTATTGTCATTAATACCGTACAGGTACCATACAACGACATTTAGGAGGGGGGGCTCCCCTGGTGCTTGGAAAAAAGACTAAAAACAAGAGGGCCAAGGGTAAAATAAAAAAAGGGAAAAGAGCTGGTTTACATAAATAAAGGCTATGTACACTATCTACTATACTATACTACTATACTATACAATAAAACACTGTGCTGTACTCTATGCTATGCTATAAATATCCTAACTTTCTCCTATAGCTGAACCTTATGTACACAAGGGTTGTCATATTGCACATAGTATTTGTTGCACATTCATTAAAGTGTCGCAGTTAGCAGGTTTAGAATGTTCACAGTTGTATTTCAATATTGCACTTATGTTTACAATCTAGTAGCTGCCATCAAATTGTCTAGATTGTCCAGGGCCTAGAACCTAGGTCTTTACTGTGTTCAGGGCCTGAATGGCCCTAGGGTAGAAGCTGAGCTTCAGTCTATTTGTCCGTGCGAACATGGTCCTGAACCGCCTGCCTGAGCGCAGCCGAACAAAGTGTTCGTTCCCAGGGTGGGATGGGTCCCTGGAGATCTTGGAGGCCTTCCTGAGGCAGCGTGTGTTGTACAGCTCTTCCAGAGAGGGGAGGGGGGAGCCGATGATCTTCTGGGCCGATCTCACGACTCTCTGTAGCGCTTTCCTCTCTGCGGCTGTGCAGCTGGAGAACCACACGCAGATGCAGTAGGTGAGGATGCTCTCCACTGTGCAGCGGTAGAAGGTCACAAGCAGCTCCTGTCTGAGGTGGTATTTCCTGAGGACTCTCAGGAAGTAGAGCCGCTGTTGT
The DNA here is from genome assembly GCF_963989245.1 of Nansenia antarctica. Taxonomy (NCBI): domain Eukaryota; kingdom Metazoa; phylum Chordata; class Actinopteri; order Argentiniformes; family Microstomatidae; genus Nansenia; species Nansenia antarctica. The sequence continues at coordinate 203,354 of NW_027662925.1, forward strand.
GCCTTCTTGATGATGGCTGCTGTGTTGGTCCTCCAGGACAGGTCCTCCTGTATGTGCACCCCCAGGAATCGGAGAGTTGAGACTCTCTCCACGCTCCCTCCATCGACGAGCAGGGGCTGGACCTTCCTCCTGAAGTCCACGATGATTTCCTGGGTCTTTAACTGGTTCAGCAGCAGGTTGTTAACCTTGCACAGCTTGCCCAGATGCTCCACCTCATCCCTGTACGCTGCCTCGTCCCCCCCCGAGATGCAGCCCACCACGGTGGTGTCGTCTGCAAACTTTATGATGGAGTTGCTGGGGTGGACGGGGGTGAAGTCGTGGGTGTAGAGGTTGTAGAGGATGGGGCTTAGCACGCAGCCCTGGGGGGACCCAGTGCTGAGTCTGAGGGCTGTGGAGGTGTGGGAGCCCACCCGCACCCTCTGGGGGCGGTCAGACAGGAAGTCCTTCTTGCACCTCTCCTTTGCCTCTCCAGGTCTTTGATTGACTGTGGGCCGTCATACCTGTCAAATACCATGACCACACACTGCATTTCTTGTTTTATATTTAGAAGTGACAAGATCTTCTTCAGGATGCATTCTGCTAGCTCACTGAAGGTCTGGAAGGCTGAATCATGGAGGCTTTGAAGCATAGCCATGCCATCAATGATGTATGCAGATTTCTCTGTGGTGTCAGACAGCTCTTGTATCACTTCTACTACCGACTCCAGTTTTTTTTTTTTTGCAAGGTCTGCTTTTGTGGTTTTTCTCATCGCCCCATCGTCATAGAAGAGATGACAATTCATGACACATCAAATTCTCCAATGAGAGAGAGATATGTCCCCATCAACACCATATCTGAGAAAATTGGAAAAGACATGTCTAACTGTCTACCAGCATGTCATGCACTCACTGGCTGTGACACAACAAGTAGTTTGTACAGAATAGGAAAGACAACAGCATTCAACAAACTCAAGACCCATCTCAGCGAGCTCAAAGATCTGGCCCATTTTGGACTCTCTGCCAGCTTGGAAGAGTCTTTGCCAGTCGCAAGAGAATTTGCGCTACTCCTATATGGAAAGAAGAAAATGGAATATGAATTGATGTGCACAAACCTGGATGAACTGAGGTTCATCATTGCATCCACATCAGATACAGCCTCTGCAAATCTGCCGCCAACAGAGGATGCATTTCAGCAGCATGTGCAGAGAGCAATGTTCCAGACAGCGGTATGGTGTCACAGCCACATGCCCAAACCCCTGTTATGGAGTCCTATTGGCAAGGGGTGGATTATCAGAGATGGGGCCATTCAACCTGTCCTTTTTACAAAACCCCCAGCACCTACAGAAGTGAGAGACATCACTCACTTATATTGCAAAGATGCAAAGTGTGGAGAGAGTGGAAAGTGCCAGTGCCTCTCTGTTGGCCTTCCCTGTACAGAGTTCTGCACCTGCTGTGCAGAATGTCAAAATGTGTCCCCTAATGTTTGAGGACTTTATTTAATTGTACTTTGAATTAAGGTTCCAGTTTTAATAAAACCTGTACTATTTACACCTATGTTTTAGAGGCTTGCAATTTAGAACTAATAAACTTTATTTTATTGGGTTACTCTTATTCTGACTATTTGGTGATGTAGTTCAGCCACCTGGTATTTCCCTCTCCAAATATGATGACCATCAGAGTGAGCATTCTTAACTTATAGGCTATTATGCCACTTATCCCCCATTCGGAATTTGACTGTATCAGAGAAGAGGTAGGCCTAATGTCTAAAGAAATCTCATTTGCAATAGAACTGTATGAGATATTTCCATACAACTACTGGTTAGTGTTCAATAGCACCCTAGACAATTCAGTAATGATATATTTTTCAGGGATTTCTGTTTTTCTGATAAATGAGAAAAAAGTGATGGAGTCCTATGTTCCTGTCACCAAAAAGTACAATTTCCGTCTAAACTAAAGCTAAGTTTACAGGACTATAATTCAGTATTTATTTAGGTAAATAGTTGTCTGACTATTTGGTGATGTAGGACAACCACCTGGTTCATACCTCAGCAAATCTGAAGAGGAAAAGAGTGATCCTTCTCAAGTTATGGGCTTTTTTGTCACCTTCCCCATATTCGGCCTGGTCTAATTTGGCTCTTTTTCAGGGATTGGGGTAGCTCTAAAGAACAACCAAAAAAACATCTTTTCCCCAAAAATAAAATGTGACAACAATCAATTTCATTAATGGGAGACCCTCAAGATAAGAAAAATCATTGTTGTCATTTGTTCTACCTCGGGTAGGGGTATCTCGAAAACTAAAGCCTTTTTTGAGGACTTGCTGCTAGACTATGTAGAATGACTCTAGTTAGATAGACAGACAGATAGACAAATAGACAGATAGATAGATAGTTAGATAGACAGATTGACAGATAGACAGATAGACAGATAGACAGATAGATAGACAGATATATATATATAGATAGATAGATAGATAGATAGATAGATAGATAGATAGATAGATAGATAGATAGATAGACAGACAGACAGGCAGGTAGATAGATAGTGTGATATGTGTGGGGAGGTAAAGTATATGATAAAGGAGATAATATACATATATAGGATAGGAAAAATAGGATATATCTGTAGGAGATCTTTTCTGCCTTAAAACAATCTATCTATCTGTCTGTCTGTCTATCTATCTATCTATCTATCTATCTATCCATCTATCTATTTATCTATCTATCTATCTATCTATCTATCTATCTATCTATCTATCTATCTATCTATCTATCTATCTATATACTTACCTGTCTGTCTGTATCTATCTATCTATCCAGCTGTCTGCCTGTCCATCTAAATCTATGGATAAAATCTCACCTTTGACAGGACGTCATCAGAGAAGTATTTGGCGGGGCTGTCGTCCCCCTGTGGTGAGCTGAGGTTTTGCAGGCGGTTGTTGGCCAGGAGCAGGGCTGTGCGCTCCTGGTTGGAGACGGAGGCCTTGAACATGAGCGCCACGCGACTCCTACGCCGCTGACAGGCCCGGCCCCCCGCATCCAACAGCTGCCTGCACTCCATACTCCCATTAAACGCCTGGGGGGGGGAGAGAGAGAGAGGGGGGGGGGGGGGGGGAGAAAGAGAGAGATAGATCAAGTGCACAAGTGTGGGGGGGGGGGCATCATAAGGTATTGAAGGTATTTCATTGTGTGTGTGTGTGTGTGTGTGTGTGTGTGTGTGTGTACCTGGATCACAGCAGTTCTGTCTACAGGGTGTGTGTGTGTGTGTGTGTGTGTGTGTGTGTGTGTGTGTGTGTGTGTGTGTGTGTGTGTGTGTGTGTGTGTGTGTGTGTGTGTGTGTGTACCTGTATGAGCGCAGGTCTGCCTGCAGGCATCTCCGTCTGGGCCAGCTTGGCGTCCGCCTCCGCCTTCAGGATGCTCCAGATCTCCACGGAGTCCAGCACTGGTGAACACATCACACATCTATCTGTCTGTCTGTCTGTCTATCTATCTGTCTACCTATCTATCTATCTGTCTATCTATCTGTCTACCTATCTATCTCTCTCTATCTATCTACCTCTATCTATCTATCTCTCTCTATCTATCTCTCCATGGAGTCCAGCACTGGTGAACACATCACACATCTATCTATCTGTCTGTCTGTCTGTCTGTCTGTCTGTCTGTCTGTCTATCTATCTATACCTACCTACCTCTATCTATCTATCTCTCCATGGAGTCCAGCACTGGTGAACACATCACACATCTATCTATCTATCTATCTACTTATCTATCTCTCATCATCTTATCTATATCTCTTACCTTTGGCCTTCTGGTAGATCTCACGGGCCTTGGGAGTGAGGAACTCATCCTCGTTGACAGGTTTGAGGGGAGTGATGACCTCATCCTCGTTGACATGTTTGAGGAACGCTTCAGCCACTTTACTCCCTGCAGGTCTGCAAGGTTCACATCAGATTATCTGCCTGTCTGTCTGTCTGTCTATCTATCTACCTACCTGTCTATCTATCTTACTATCTATCTATCTATCTATCTATCTATCTATCTATCTATCTATCTATCTATCTATCTATATACCTACCTACCTACCTACCTACCTATCCATTCATCCATCTATCTATCTATCTATCTATCTACGCAGTTCTGCACAGTTCACATCAGGTCAGATTAGATTCAACTTCAGTCATCACAGAGTACAAGTACTATACAACGAAATGCAGTTGTAAACATCAGCATAGTTTAGAGGTATATATATACAGCATATTTAGCATTACAAACATTACAGTCAATAAGGATAATCAATAAGGATAATCAATAATGACAATGACAGTTGCATAGGCCTACAACTTGGACATGTTTGCCATTGTGGTAGGAACTTACTTCTCAGCCATGTTATTCATAGAGGCATCTGCAACACGCTGAACTAGGATGCTGTGACTCAGCAGGTAGAAAACCTCCTCAGCCACATCTGGAACGTCAATGAACATTCTAGAGTTCTTCTGTGATGTCACAGGTGTCACTAACCGAGTCAGGGGTGAAGAAATAATCTATAATGTGTAACTTAAGACTAAAGTAAAGAGAATAGAAGTGGGATTGTGATAGTCAGTATAATCACTGGTGTAGGGTGTGGGGGGATGATGTTATGTTACGGCCTCCTCCCTCTCTGCTGTCCTGGTCAGTGTGTTGTGTTGCAGGATGGCAGTGGGGAGAGGAGGCCTGATTGGTTGATGCAGCACACCTGTGGCCACGCCTATTTAGGTTGTCTCTCTCTCTCTCTCTCTCTCTCTCTCTCTCTCTCTCTCTCTCTCTCTCTCTCTCTCTCTCTCTCTCTCTCTCTCTCTCTCTCTCTCTCTCTCTCTCTCTCTCTCTCTCTCTCTCTCTCTCTCTCTCTCTCTCTCTCTCTCTCTCTCTCTCTCTCTCTCTCAATTCAATTCAATTCAATTCAACAGGCTTTATTGGCATGACGTTTTACAAGTGTTGCCAAAGCACAATCACAGATATGACGAACAACAACATAACAACATAATATCAATGACATGAAAAAATAAATATAAATAATATAAATAAAATAAAATAAAGCAGGTGGTGCAGAGAATAAAACATGGCATACTGTATGTATGTCCTACTGGTTGTCCCTTTTCTTGTGACAGGAATTGACATATTTTGCAGCCAAAACTGCACATTCTTTCTGTTCCCCCAGAAGGGCTGGTAATCTTTCCCTTTCTGTCATATTTCGGAATTCTGGGAAATTAGTTTCAAATTTTGGGAAGAACTCCTCTCTAATATTTGTGTAGTTTTTACATTGTGTTAAAAAGTGTAACTCTGTCTCTATAGCTCCGTCATCACAGTGACAGCACAGCCTCTCCTCTCTGGGCAGCCAGGTTTGTCTGTGTCTGCCCTTCTCTATTGCCAGACTATGATCGCTCAGTCTGTACATTGTCAAAGTCTTTCTCAGGTTTTTATCAGTTACTGTGGTTAGGTAGTCTGCCACAGTATACTGTCTGTTTAGAGCCAAATATGTTTCTAGTTTGTGTTGTGATTGTGTGAGTTCGTTCCAATATGTGATGTATTTATCTTTTTCTTTAGTTATAATTTGGTTAGGTCTAATCTTCTGAGTGATAGTGTAGCTGCACTGAGGCTGTCTGGGGTTTGTGATGTCAGAAGGTGAGAGGTCAGCTAGTTTCAGAACCAGCTGACTGAGGGGGCTCCTTTGGATGTTCAACTCTTGGCAGGCAAGGGCTTTATAATGGTAACAGGCAGGGTCACTCTTTTTAATATGGCTCCAGAATTTAATAGATCTTTTCTGTATATTTAGCAGTAAAGGATATTGGCCTAATTCAGCCCTGCATGCAGAGTTTGGGCATTTTCTTTGTACCCTGATAATAGTTTTGCAGAACTCTGCATGCAGGATCTCAACTGGGTTTTTGTCCCATTTTGCCCAATCACTTTGTAATAAGGGACCCCATACCTCACTGCCATACAATGCAATTGATTCTATAACTGATTTAAATATTTTGAGCCATGTCCTAATTGGAATTTGGATTTGAATTGAACGCTTGATGGCATAAAAAGCCCTTTTTGCCTTGTCTTTGAGTTCCTTCACAGCTGCACAGAAATTCCCAGTGGAAGTAATTTGTAAACCTAGGTATGTATAGGTATTTGTCCGTTCTATTTGGGTCCCACCTATTTTGAACACTGGTTGATTCTTCTGTAACCGTGATCGCTTTTGGAAGGTCATAATTTTGGTCTTCTTCATATTTACTGTCAGGGCCCAAGTCTGACAGTACTGATGAAGAATGTTCAGGCTTTGCTGAAGACCTTCTTTAGTTGGGGACAGTATGACTAGGTCGTCTGCATAAAAGAGACATTTAATGTCTGTGTCAGTAAGGGTGAGACCAGGTGCTGGTGATTGTTCTAATAACCGTGCCAGTTCATTAATATATATATTGAAGAGGGTGGGGCTGAGGTTACATCCTTGCTTCACCCCTCTCCCTTGCGGGAAGAAGTCTGTGTGTTTATCACCAATTTTAATAGCCAATTTATTATTTTCATATATTGATTTAATGACATCATATGACTTTCCCCCTATTCCACTTTCTATTAATTTAAAAAGTAAACCTTCATGCCAAACTGAGTCGAAAGCTTTCTGAAAATCGACAAAGCATGCATGAATTGTTCCTTTGTTTTGATTTGTGTATTTATCTATTAGTGTGTGTAGGGTGAAAATGTGGTCAGATGTTCTATAATTTGGGAGGAATCCAATTTGACTTTTGCACAAGACATTGTGCTCTGTGAGGAAATATATAATTCTTGAATTTAGAATGCTGCCAAATAACTTCCCTAGGTTACTACTTACACAGATACCTCTGTAGTTGTTTGGATCAAATTTGTCTCCATTCTTGAAAATGGGTGTAATCAGCCCCTCACTCCAGCTTTCAGGGAAATGACCCACACTCAGTACCAAGTTGAATACCTTTAGAATGGCCAATTTACATTTTCTATTGGTATATTTTATCATCTCGTTTAAGATGCCATCAGGCCCACATGCTTTTTTGTTCTGCAGAACCTTTAGTTTGTCTTCCAATTCTAATTCAGTGATTGGGAAATCCAGTGGGGTCTGATAGTCCTTAATAGCTATTTCAAAGGTTTTCAATTTATCTGAGATCTGCTCTTGGGCTTCATTCTTTGTAGGTTTTCTATAAAGATCCCCAAAATGTGTTTTCCATGTATCACCATTTTGAATTGATTGTTCATTTTTATGTTTCTTGGTAAATAAGTTCCAGTTTTCCCAGAATTTATTTGATCCCAGAGACTCTTCAATTAATTCTAGTTGGTTTTGTAAATATTGGTCTTTTTTTGTTCTCAGTGTTTTTTTATATTGCTTTAAAGTGTCACAGTAACTAAGGCGTAACTCCTGACTCTCTGGATTCCTGTGTTTTTGGTTGGAGATATTTCTTAGTGTCTTCCTAATGGATTTACAGTCTAAATCAAACCACCTTTCCCTGTTTGTTTTCTTTTGTTGTTTTGTTTTGCATTTTAAGTTTGAGGATGAGGCCAAATGATCAAATATGTGGTTAATGTGTGCCAGACAGCACTCTACACCTTCAGTATTCTGAGGGTAAGTCTGGGACAAGAAGGAGTCTAGAAGAGACTGTGTTGACTCACTGACCATAGCATTCTGGTACTGCTCCGGACTGTTTGGGGCCCATCTGTATTTCCTCTTTATGTTATACAGATTACAGGACTGAGAACATATATTACCTGTGTCTGCCCTTTTTAGATATAAAGTGATCTGGGAGTGATCTGATAGAGGTGATTGTTCTTTTACTGTGAAGGCTCTCAAAGAGTTTAGGTCTAAATCTGTTATAGCATAGTCAACGGTGCTGCTTCCAAGTCTTGAACAATACGTATACCGTCCAAAAGAATCCCCTCGCAGCCTTCCATTGACAATGTACAGGCCCAACGCTCTACAAATCTGCAGCACTTGTTTTCCACTCTTGTTTGTGGTTTTATCATAGTTATTCCTGTTGGTAAGGTTAGGAAAAATAAGGTTATCTCCAGTGATGTAACTGTCACCTTCAGTACTAGTAAAGTCTACCTCCTCACCAGTCCTAGAATTTAGATCTCCCATGATCAGCACAGATCCCTGGGCCTGGAAATGACTGATCTCTTCTTCTATGATGGAGAAAATCTCCTCACTGAAATATGGAGACTCTATTGGGGGATTATAAATTGCGCATAGAAAAATGCTTTTCTCGCTGGAAATTATATCTTTTTGTATTTTTAACCAAATGTGATTTTTCCCTTTCTTCTTTATTTCTATAGAGTCAGCTAGTTGTGACTTATACCAGATCAACATCCCCCCAGAGTCTCTGCCCTGGGTGACTCCATTTAGTTTAGTTGATGGGACTATAATCTCTCTATAGTTAGGAGGGCACCCAGTAGGGACATCTCCTTTGCACCAAGTCTCCTGCAAAATAACAATATCAACACCAGTAACCTTGTCTAAAAATTCAAGATTTCTGCTTTTTAAACCAAATAAATAAGAATTTAAACCCTGAATATTCCAAACTGATATGCTAAACGATTGTATCATTGACACTGTAACAAATTGACATTTTAAGTTGAGAAGAAAGAAGTAACAGTTTAGAACATGACATATTTACAATGTAACTTGGCGTGTAGCCTAGATATTATTATTTTTTTTTATTTTTTATTTTTTACTTCATGAACAAGCATTACCTGCTTAATGACCACTGCCGCTGGGTGTGGCCCATTAGATGAGAGCATAAAGTGCTCAGCATGTCCTGGATGGTTCTCAGTTCGCTGTGGGCGGGGCCTGCTGCTCCTCGGACCACATCAGCATAGGACAGTCCGCTTGGCTGCTGCTGCTGCTGCTGCTGCTGCTGCTGCTGCTGCTGTGGAGGTGGTGGTACGACATGTCTTGGAGGTGGTGAGGTCCTGGGTCTGGGTGCAGACTGGTTTTCATCCATACGACTGATGTTGTCCTGACGTCTGTGCTGTGGTGGTGGTTGTAGGTGCTGCTGCTTGGGCCTGTGTTGGAAGGCTCTCCTCGGCATGCTGTTGGCTGGTCTCTCTGTTGTTTGAGTGTTCGAGACTCCCATGTTGCTCCTCCTGTTGGGTGTTGATCGTCGATTTAGTGTGACATCTTTCAGTGTCTTGGTAAACAGTGGAACTGCTTCTTTGTGGAGGTGAACCGGGTCATAAAGATCGTCCACCGTTATATAGGGGTAGTGGGCAACGTGGACATTTGGCCACATTTCACAGTCTCTGGAGATGCTGACATTCACTTTTTGTATCATCTGTGGGTGGAAATCCTTCCTTGGTAACAGGGTGGACATCACTATCTTAGAGTTGGGGAAGGTGTGACATGCCTTCTCGGCGACAGCTCTAAGAGACAGGGCCACTCTCTCCTGTTGCGCTCTAAGGTCATTCGTACCTGTGTGGATTAGGATATGGCTTGGGGATCCAAGGCGAGTCTCAGATAGCATACCCATTGCTGCCTCTGTGTTTGGACAGCGGAACTTTACCACATTGTGCCTGGGGAAAAGCCTTTTCTCATCAATGAATTTTCCATTTGAATCGATTAGTATCACAATGTCTACTTTTGCAGTGGGGCCGTCTGGTCTGATGGGCCCATCTGGCTGTGTGTGGCTACTGGACTCTTCTCTCTCTGGTAGAGAGAGGTTATCTGGTCTGATGGGCCCATCTGGCTGTGTTTGGCTACTGGACTCTTCTCTCTCTGGTAGAGAGACGTTATCATCCTGCTGTCGGTCATGGGTGCTCACTGCTGTGTGTGGACTATGGTCAGTCCTGTGTGGCTCAGACTCAGTGAGAGAAGTCATTCGTTCCTTCAGACCGTCCAGTGTTCTGTCCCTCTCCTTAAGTTCTTCTGCCAGAGCAACAAGTTGAACATTATGGCTCTCTTTCTCCAGCTGTAGTTCTCCCAGATGGTCTTTCAGAGCGGCTATTTCTCTTCTGTGGTTGTCACTCTCATGGTTTAGCTCTTTCACCTGTTCTGACAGTGCAGTGAGCTCTCTCCTCTGGCTCTCTTTCTCTTCTCTCTGTCTCTCTAGCTGTTCTTTCAGAGTGAACAGATCTTTGTTGTGCTGTTCTCTGTTTTGCGTTAATTGTTTTTTCCAGGTTGCATGTACACTTTCTTGCTCTTTTCTCGTTTGTTCCATTTCCTCTTGTTGTAAGAGTCCAGCTGAGTCTTTAGTCTCTCTCTCTCTCTCTCTCTCTCTATATATCTATCTATCTATCTATCTACTTATCTATCTCTCATCACTAGATCACCCCCTCTCATCGCCCCCCCCCACTCTCCTCTATTGCTCTGTGTCATCAGGGTGCTCCTCCTCATTTGGTGTGCTGTCTGTGTTACTGGCACATGGCTGGAGTTCCCTAGGGGAGGTGTCTTCACTCTCAACCATAGATTTATGTGCCTGGAAACTGTTCTGGAAAGTTTTGAAGTGCCCCTGCACCATGACTTTACCACTTTTATAAACATTGACAGTTGTCATGATGCCGTCAGAGTCCTCTGGGTCCCTGATCTTTAACTGCCAGCATTCCTTGTTGCCCTTTTTTACCACTGAAGGGTGATGGTTGATAATGGCTCTGTGCCAGCTTTCAGGTCTGTCAGTATAGAAGATGAGATTGCAAATTACTCCATTTTTAAAAAGATCAGCAAAGAGGGTTTCTGGTTGCCTCTTAAGAAGCTCCATTTTGAACGTGCCTCTCTCTGTGTCATTTTTTATTTCTGGTGGGTAGTGTATGTTAATTATATCACTCATGTTCTGCTCTGGACATGTGAAACAAAGAGCCTGCTTTCCAACTGCTACTGTTAGCACCCACTGTTAGCTGTCACTCTTATCTTACAATTATTTCAGCTGCAACTATTAGCTTCCAAAGTCCACAGTTAGTTTCATATAGTTTCAACTGTTATTGTTAGCACTCCTTGTTAGCTTCCAATTGTCACACTTAGCTGCTTCTGGGTCCACTGTTAGCTGTTAGCATCCACTGTTACCTTCAGTTAGCTGGTAGCATCCACTGTTATCCAAAGTCCACAGTTAGCTGGTAGCATCCACTGTTATCTTCAGTTAGCTGGTAGCATCCACTGTTATCCAAAGTCCACAGTTAGCTGTTAGCATCCACTGTTAGCCCTCAAAGTCCACAGTTAGCTGGTAGCATCCACTGTTAGCGATCAAAGTCCACAGTTAGCTGGTAGCATCCACTGTTATCTTCAGTTAGCTGGTAGCATCCACTGTTATCCAAAGTCCACAGTTAGCTGCTAGCATCCAATGTTAGCTTCAAGGTCCGTTTTTTGTTAAACTGCAGCTGCTAGCATCCACTTTTTTTTCTTTCTTTCAACAAGAAGGTCTCTCTCT